>NC_062560.1:104388269-104691029 GCF_016906955.1 Phacochoerus africanus | reverse complement strand
GAGAAACAGGTCGTGCTCACCTTCTCCCACAAACAAATAAAAAAAACACATGTATATGTAAAACGACTCATACAGAACATCAACTGAATGCTGACAGAAGAACTTAAACCTGCAAAAAGGGCAAGAAACTCTTGACATAACTGGGTAGAACAAAAGAAAAAAAGGGAGAGAGAAAAGGGATCAGGACAGGACTAGCATTCCTGAGAGGGAGCTGTGAAGGAGAAAAGGAACCTGCATCCTGGGAAGCCACCTAACTGATGGAAAGATCAGCTGAGTTGGAGGGACCTTAAAGTCCCCGAGAAAAGCACAGCAGCTGGACTATGAAGAGCAGAGCAGAGTGAGAGCTGCACAGATATCTGAACCACTGGCCTACACACCACTGGCCTGAGATGCTTGGGCAGGGGCTAGGCGCTGAGACTCAGGCTCCGGAGGTCAGTCCTGAGGAGAGGACTGGGGCTTGTTGTGTGGAGACAGCCTGAGGGGCTAAGGAGCAGTGTGCCATGGGCTGGGGAGGGGAACGCCACAACAGAGAGAACCTGGCAGAAGGTCCGGCCCCGCAGGAGAGGCAAGGCATCATAGTTGGGGAGGGTGAGAGGAGGAGGGGTGGACACCATTGGAAACTCCTTGCACTGGAGCATGCATGCACTCACGGGCTCTCAGAAGGTGGGGCAGCTCTGGTGCAGGCTACGGGTGGTGAAAAGCCTCTTGCTTATTTAGGGGAGACTGGGCACTTCTTGTGCAGCCTAATGGTGGCCAGGCACCTCTTGTGTGGGCTAAGGGCATCAGGGGACTAAGTGCGACATGGTGCCTCTTATACAGTCTACAGGTGGCAGGGACAGGCCACGGCGGTCATCTCAGAGGCCAGAGGGAGGCGTGGCTTACCACCACTGGGGGCCTGTGACTGGGCTCCACCTGTGACCCCCAGTTACCTCAGGGGTTGGCAAAAAAAAAAACGAGGGCACTGAAACCAAGTACCATACGCTGTTGCTCTCACTCCCCTGGGAACACACCTGCCCTGCAGTTGCCAATATGAAATGACAAGGGCTTAATCTCTAAAATATACAAACAACTTATACAACTCAACAGCAAAAAAGCCAACAACCCAATGGAAAAATAGGCAAAAGACCTGAAGAGACATTTCTCCAAGGATGATATACAGATGGCCAATAAGCTCTTGAAACAATGCTCAACATCCCTGATTATTAGAGAAATGCAAATCAAAACTACCATGAGATACCACCTCACACCAGTCAGAATGGCCATCATTAACAAATCCACAAATAACAAATGCTGGAGAGGGTCTGGAGAAAAGGGAACTCTCCTACACTGTTGGTAGGAATGTAAATTGGTACAACCACTATGGAAACCGGTGTGAAGTTACCTTAGAAAACTAAATATAGAACTCCCATATGACCCAGCAGTCCTACTCTTGGGCATATATCTGGAAAAATCTTTCCCTGAAAAAGACACATACATCTGTATGTTGATAGCAGCACCATTCACAATAGCCAAGACATGGAAACAACCTAAAAGTCCATCAACAGGTGAATGGATTAGGAAGATGTGGTATGTATACACAATGGAATACTACTAAGCCATAAAAAAGAAGGACATAATGCCATTTGCAGCAACATGGATGGAACTAGAGACTCTGATACTGAGTAAAGTAAGTCGGAAAGAGAAAGACAAATACCATATGATATCACATATCTGGAATCTAAGATAAGGCACAAATGAACCTTTCCACAGAAAAGAAAACCCTGGACTTGGAGAATAGACTTGTGGTTGCCAAAGGGGAGGGATAGGGAATGGGATGGAGGGGGTGCTTAGGGTTAATAGATGCAGACTCTTGCCTTTGTAATGGGTTAGTAATGAGATCCTGCTGTGTAGCACTGGAAACTATGTCTAGCCACATATGATGGAGCATGATAGTGGGAGAAAAAAGAATGTATACATGTATGTGTAACTGGGTCACCATGCTGTACTGCAGAAAATTGACAGAACACTGTAAACCAGCTATAATGGAAGAAAAGAAAAATCATAAAAAAGGAAATGTTTTGAACTGAAGAATAATTGTGAGTTTAAATTATGAAACAATAAAAACCACGTACTTAGTGTATAAAGCAGAAACCATAAGTCATTTTTGTCATCTCACTCCTTAGAGATCATAATTTTTATCAGGTTAATGTCTATTTTTAGCATGAACAATGAATGCTCTTTTTATTATTGTCTATTGCTATCCCCAAATATCAACCATTTTAAAATCTCCCTAGCAGTTGATAAAAGTATTCTCATAAAATTAGAAATAAAATAAAATTCTGTATTCTCATAAAACTTAACTATTCTGTTTATTAACCTTGTTCATATTTGATGAACAAATTGATTTTGAGAGTGCTTTTTGACATTAATAATACTGTATATATTTATCATATACATATTACAGATATGTTTTCTAGTTTGTCATTAAATTTTTGAAGTGTTTTATTATATAGTTTTTGCATTTTTATGCAGTCACATCTATCAATCTTCTCCTTTATGATTTATTTTTCTTTTATCTTTAAATGCTTTCTCTTCTCCTTTGAGCAGATAAATATTCACCTATATGTTTTCACAATAAGTTAAGGTTTAAATTTTTTAATATACCTTAAGTTATGGTGTATTTTAAATATAAGAAAGGTATATAAATTAATATAACATGCACATGTGAATCAACCCCTCAGATTTAATAGCTGCTAACATTTTGTCATATTTACTCAAGTTTTTTTTTGTAAAGAAAAACAGTTATAGCTATAGCTAAAGACCCACCTTCATCCCTTTCCCTTCCCTATTTCTGCTGATATTTGTGTATATAATTTACCTGTGTGTTTTTATATCTTCTATATATATTTACAACCATATAAACTACAAAATGTTTGTGGGCTTTAAAATTTTACCTAAATGGAATCCTTTCCAACTGACTTTCATCATTTGGCATTATACTTTTAAGATTTATCCAGATAGATGCCTATATTTCTAGTTTATACATTTTTACAACTTTGTCACCTACAACTGCATAAAATTGGAGTTCTCTTTGTAAATTGCCTGGTCATATCACTTGTGCATTTTTTATTGCATTGTTGGCCTTTTAAAAATTATAGATTTGTTGAGATTCTTTATATATTCTTGACCCATTTTTTGTATGTTATATATATAGCAAATATCTGTTCCAAATCTATCTTGTCTAAGTTTATGATATTTTATGACATGAAAAGATTTTTAATTTTAATGTATCATATTTATCAACTCTTTACTTTTGGCTTGTATTATTTTTTATTTTGTGCAAAAAATAGTATCCTAATTCAGTTATGTGAAATATTTTCCAAGCTCTAGAAATTTTTAAGTTTGTATTTTCAAATTTAGATACTTGATCTAATGGAATTGTTTTTCTGTATGATGTGGGTAGGGTTTTCATCATCTTATTACAAATAAATAGCAAGCTGTCACAGCACCATTTTTTTTGAATAGTACATTCTGCCCACACTGAGTAGTAATGCTATCTTTGTCATATATCAAGTTGCCAATATTAATATCAGTCTTTTCTAGGCTTACTGTTCTGTTCACTGTTTTATTTGTCTATCTCTGATTCAAAAACCACTGTGTTAATTACTATAGCTTTATGATGACTCAATATCTGGTAGGGAAAGTTCTTCTTTGAAAAAAATTATTCTTTGGAGTTCCTGTCATGGTGCAGCATAAACAAATCCGACTAAGAACCGTGAGGTTGCAGGTTTGAACACTGGCCTCAGTCAGTGGGTTAAGGATCTGGCATTACCATGAGCTGTGATGTAGGTCTCAGAGGCGGCTCAAATCCTGCATTGCTGTGGTGCAAGCTGGCAGCTCTAGCTCCGATTCGACCCCTAGCCTGGGAACCTCCACATGCCACGAGCGTGGCCCTAAAAAGCAAAAAAAAAAAAAAAAAATCATTCTTTGACATTTTCTTGATGTCCATTAGGCCTTTGTTCTCTTCAAATAAATTTCATGATCGCTTTATCAATTTCTGTGAAATATCCTTTTGGAACTTAAATTGGAATTCCATTGAATTTATTGATTAACCTAGGAAGAGTCGTAAACTTTAAAATATTTTCTCCCACAGAGTTCCCATCATGGCTCAGCAGAAATGCATCTGAGTAGTATCCATGATGATGCAGGTTCAATCCCTGGTCTTGCTCAGTGGGTTAAGGATCCGGTGTTGCTATGAGCTGCGGTATATAGTTCACAGATGCGGCTTGAATCCAGCATTGCTGTGGCTATGGTTTAGTCTGGCAGCTGCAGCTCCAATTCAACACCTGGCCTGAGAACTGCCATGTACTGTGGGTGTGCAGCCCTCAAAAGACACACACAAAAAATTTTCTCCCTGTTAACAAGCATGGTCTTTCTATAGGTTGTCTTTAACAGCGTTGCCATCTGTCAATGACAGTATTTGAGATGCTTCATGGTCAAGCTGAACACTTTTAATTTATTTTCCTTGTCTTTTTGTGCCAGATAAGATCTCTAGTATATATATGCTTACTAGAAGCATCAATACTGTCATTCTTGTCATTTTCTCAACTTTAAAAGGAATACTACATTTTGAATAATTTCCTAGTTAATCAGATGTCTGCTATTGGCTTGGGATTAATTTGTCAGATTGAGGAAGATCCCATGCATTTATAGTTTGCTAAAAGTTGTTTTACTCTTGAGTGGGATTTGAATTTTCTAAAAAAAATTCTGTATCCACATTATATGATTTTCTCCTTTAATCTGTTCAAATGGTGATTTATATAGTAATAGTTTCTTTTTTTTTGGTCTTTTATGGGCCGCGCCTGTGGCATATGGAGGTTCCCAGGCTAGGGGTCCAATCAGAGCTGTAACTGCCGGCTGCACCACAGCCACAGCAACAAAGGATCCGAGGCATGTCTGTGACCTATACCACAGCTCACGGCAACACCAGATCCTTAACCCACTGAGCAAGGCCAGGGATGGAATCCGCAACCTCATGGTTCCTAGTCGGATTCATTAACCACTGAGCTGTGATGGGGACTCCATAATAGATTTTTAATATTGAAAGATCTTTGATTCCTGGGTTAAGCCACACATTGTTACAATGTACTTTTTTTAAAAAAATAGAGTATGTTTGATTTAATTTGTTAATATTTTATTTAACATTTTTGTGTCTATATTATAAATGAGATTGACTTATGATTTTTTTCTAGTGCTAGCCAAAATGTGATTTTATACTAAGTTTATATTTGCTTCAAAAAGCAACTTAGTGAGGTTTACTTATTATTTTATTCACTAGTTCAGTGAGTCCCAGATGTACATTTGGATTCACTTGGGGAATTTCTATTTTCTGGTTTTTGTTTATAAAATAATGATTCTCAGATTTTTTTTTGCCTGTACCAAATAAATCAGAATCTCTGGAGATAGATCCATGCATCAGTATTTTAAAATACTCCCCAAGTGATTATAATTTGAAGCCAAGTTTGAGAACCAAAGCTCTGGAACAATTTGTATGTAACTTATCTGTTCTTTGAGACTAAGAAAGAAACATTTGTTCTGTGAAATTTAGGCAGAAATTGTCCATGAAATTGCTTGGCTTGTGTGTAGATTTTAAAATTTTTATTGTTTCTTTATTGGCTATATACATATATTTATTTTTTTCTTTCATTTCTTATGTCAATTTTGGTAATTATTTTTCAGAAAATTCATTTTTCATGTTTTCAAACTTATTGGCATAAAGTTGGTCAGAGTATTTCCATCTGAATTTTTCTCTAGTATATCACTTATTATATCGCTGCTTCTCTTTCTTTATGTTTTTAACATACCTTTTCTCTCTTTAAAAAAAGTGATTATATTTGCTATGTTGTTTCCATATTTTACTACTCTTCCCTAAAGACCAGACTTTGGTTTGTTGATCCTCTCCTCTACATTGTTTCTTTATTTTCTATTTTGTTGATTTCTTCTCTGTATTATTATTTTACTCTAATTTCCCTAGGTTTACTCTTCTTTTTCTAACTTATTAAGATTTTAACTAAATCTTTTTTAATGCCTACATATCAGGCTATAAATTTATTAGGTAGGTGCTGCTTTAGCTGTATCCCTGAATTATAGTGCTTTGTTTTTCAATTTAAAATCTTTTAAAATTTCCATTATAATATTTTCTTTGAACAATTAATATGTTCAAATATTCATTCAATATAGTCAAATTATAGATGGGAGTTGGTTTTCTTTTTTGGATGCTTTTTATTTGTATTGTGTTGCAGTCCTAGAACCTGTTCTGTTCTGTGTGATACCTTTCTTTCCTTTCTTTTTTTTTTTGGTTTATAGAGATAAAGTTCAGTCTCATCATGGTCACTGTTTGTATATTGCCCACATGAACTTGGAAAGGCTTTATATTTTCTGATTGCTTTAGATGGGTATTATATATGTCAGACCAATTATTAAGTGTATAGTTGAATTTTTTTTGCAGCTGTGCTATTTTTGTCTCCTTGATCTATTAGTTACTGAGAGAGGTATAATAAAATCTCCCAATATAATTGCAGATTTGTCAATTTTTTCTTTCTATCTTTGAAGCTATGTTTTTAGGTTCATGAAATTTAGTGATTATTATACCTTTTAGTGAACGGCACATTTTATTATTTAATAACTAATCCTCATCACTGATAATGATGTTTGTTTAAAGCTAACTTTTCTGATATCCACATAGCTGACTCAACTATGATTTTGTGAGTCATGTATTTTTATCCATCCTTTAATGTTCAATCATTATATTGCCAAAGGTTTTAGCCAGGTCTCTTGTAAATAGCATATAGCTGGCATAACAAAGTCCTTTTATGGGTTTCTGTCTTTCAACCTAATAGTTTAATCAATTTATATTTAATTTGATTACGGATATACTTGAATTTGTTTGTCACTTTATTTTATCCTTTCCATCTACCTTGCTTTTTTATTTGCTCTTATCCCCTTCATGTGTTTTATTGGATTGCTTAAATTTTCTTTATCCTCAGGGATTTGGGATGGTCAGCTTGTGAACCTATTGCCTACTTCCTTTCTCTGTCACCTGTTTCTTTCTCTTTCTTCTTTGAAAATGCAGCCATGTATTTAAAAAATTCTTGTTTTATTTTGTCATTGAAATTGGTGCACCATTTTGCTAGAAGTTGAAGTATTTAAAAATTTGACTCCATTCGTGATTATTCTTTGTGGAAGGTACAAAGTAAAAAAACATTTTTTTCCTCCAAATTGCTAACTATTCCAGCATCATCAGTGAAGAACTCCTTCTTTCCCCACTGATTTTAAATGACATTTTATTACATATTACAATCTTCTATAGACTATGATCTATCTCTGAGACATTTATATTGTAATATTGATAAGTATGTCTATCCTTGTATTTATTTCTTATTTTTCTAATGATTGTAGTTTTAGCATGCATTTTAATGCCAGGTAATTTAGTAGCCTTTTCATTATCGTTCCTTTAAAAAATTTTATTGACTATTTTTATGTTTATTTTCCCACATGAATTTTGAAGTCTCCTTGCAAATTTCAAAGAAAAATATATTGCAAGTTTTGTTGTGGGATAATGTCTTTTTAAGTCATCTTCTCATTTGTGAATATATTTTTATGCATTTAAGTAATGTCACACATGTGTGCATTCTTGTTTATTATTAAGCTTTTTTGGTTCCTATTTTCTAGATTAAAAAATAAGTCAAAGTAAGATATTCACATGGCAAAACATATTAATAGCACAAAAATGTATACAATGAGAACAAGGAAATATACTCAATAGTCTTTAATAACCTATATGGGAAAAGAATCTGAAAAGGAATGTATGTGTGTGTGTGTTTGTTTGTTTGTTTCTTTCTTTCTTTCTTTCTTTCTTTCTTTCTTTCTTTCTTTCTTTCTTCCTTCCTTCCTTCCTTCCTTCCTTCTTTCCTTCTCTCTCTCTCTCTCTTTCTTTCTATGTATCTATCTATCTAATCTCCATCCAATTCACTTTGCTATACACTTGAAGCTAATACAACATTGTAAGTCAACTATAATATTTTTATTAAAAGTTAAAAAAATTTAAAAGAGTTTTCCTCTCAGGATTCTCATTGTGACTCACCAAGTTAGGAACCTGACACAGTGTCTATGAGGATGTGGGTTCTATCCTTGGCCTTGCTCAGTGGTTAAGGATCCCGTTTTGCTGCAAGCTGAAACGTAAGTTGCAAATGCAGCTCAGATTCTGTGTTGCTGCAGCTGTGGTGTAGGCATGCAGCTGCAGCTCCGATTTGACCCCTAGCCTGAGAACTTACATATGATGCAGGTGCAGCCCTAAAAAGAAGAGAACCCCCCCAAAAAAAACCCATCCAAGCTAAAAGATTATTTTTTTTAAAAAAAAAGAATATAAGAATATCTGCTTTCACATGCCATATCTCTAGTCCCCCGGTATGATTTTAGAATGCATTTGGTCTTACAAATAATGGGGCATCTTATTAATAGTGGCTTAAATACACAGGAGCTTGTTCATTTTTACATGTAGTGAGAACTCTAGTGGTAGGTATTCTGGAGCTAGTGTGACTCAGAGAAGACATCAGGGACCCAGGTTTCTTTTATTTTTCTTCCTTACTGACTGTAGCTTGTAGGCATTCATCTTCATGCTTTGTCAACTCATGATATTAAACTTCCAGCCTCAATTTCATGTTCCAGGCGGGATCAAGAAGAAAAGGGCATGAGAGCCAACTAAGTCTTTCCCCTTTAAAAAAACTTTCCTGGAATCTCCATCTAGCAACTTTTATTTATATCTCATTGGTCAGAATTAGATCACATGTCTACCCAAGACTGAAGGGAAGTCTGGGAAAGTGAATATTCTTAGCTGGGTACATTGCCTCCCCAAATAAAAGTGGACTTTTGCCAGTAGGTGTTCATAGGCAGCTAGCACTGCTTGCCTCCTGCTATTACCTGCCACTGTTAACATTTTTTGTGTTTTGTTCACTGATTTTTCTATATGCATATATATGTGTCTGTATTCTATAGTTCTAATCATTGTTTAACTTCAGTTATATATTTAGTGGATTTAATGCTATTAGTCCTTTCACATTGTTTTTTTCCATCCTTTTCTAGTTTATGCTTGATTTTTTTTTTTTTGTCTTTTTGCCATTTCTTGGGTTGCTCCCGCTGCACATGGAGGTTCCCAGGCTAGGGGTCTAATCGGAGCTGTAGCCGCTGGCCTACACCAGAGCCACAGCAACGCAGGATCCGAGGCATCTCTGCAACCTACACTACAGCTCACGGCAACGCCGGATCATTAACCCACTGAGCAAGGCCAGGGATCGAACCCACAACCTCATGGTTCCTAGTCAAATTCGTTAACCACTGAGGCATGACGGGAACTCCAAGTTTATGCTTGATTTTTGACTTTAAGAAATTTTTAGAATCACTCCTGACTACTCTATTTCCTGAGTTCTTTCATGTTAAAAATAGTTCCCAGTCTCCTTTATGTTTGAAAGGTAACTTGTATGGGCAAAACATTATTGAGATACATTCTCTTTCCCTGAGGATTCTCTCAGTATTGTTTTACTGTATTTTAGCAGGAAGCTTGAGACCAGCCTAAGTTATTTCCATTTATAAGTGATTATTTTGCATGGATGTCTAGAGAATTCTTTGTTTGATTTTGAAGTTAGGTGATTTTTTATAACTAAATTATCAAGTGGGTTAGTCTTTATTAATAATCAATTTTATTTATCTTTTACCACTGTCTTCAAGCATGCTTTGCTGGATATTTCTTTCTTGCCCCTGAGTGACATATTGAGCAGATATCATAGCCTTTTGGTCAATTTCAGGCATTAAATATATTCTCATGTATCAAAAAACTCAATCTAATCTAAATTTAAAAAGTTTTCTATTCAATTTTTTTTTTTTTTGCTTTTTTTGAGGGCCACACCCATGGCATATGGAAGTTCCCAGGCTAGGAGTCAAATTGGAGCTAGAGCTGCCAGCCTGCACCACAGCCACAGCAACGTGGGGTCCTAGTCATGTCTGCAACCTACACCACAGCTCATGGCAACACAGGATCCCTGACCCACTGAGTGAGGCCAGGGGTCAAACCTGCCTTCTCATGGATACTAGTTGAATTCATTTCCACTGCACCACAACAGGAACTCCCCTTATATCCAATTTAAAACTTATTTTCTATCTCTGGCTTGGGCCCTGACCAGACTTGGAAATTTGGATTGGGAAAGGGGCCACTCTAAAGCTTTGGATGGGGCAGAGAGAAGGGATGAAAGATTTAAATCAATTGATCACTTAATTAATCAATCTCACATGCATTAAATGCCAGTAACCCCACCCCCACCCAGTCATTGCAACACTCTAAAACACCCTCACACATTTACAAATGATCCCTGGCGGTTTTCAACCTGAATTGTTCTCTAAGAGACATTTGGTAATATCTAGGGACATTTTTGATTATCCCAATTATGGAGGCTGAGGATGCTACAATGCACAGGATAGCTCCCACAAGGAATTGTGTGGTCCACAATACCAGTAGTGCTGAGGTTGAGAAACTCTGCCCTAGGGAGTGGAGGGTTATACCACACCCACTTGAGAACCCTGGAAGATTGGCTAGCAATGAATCCTGTGTGTTATAGGTTTTCTGTGTAATTATTTTGCAGCGCTGACTATCAGTGACCTTTTTCCCCCATCCCATTTGTGTCTGAGCATTCCTTCATTTAGTTCTTATTCTGCGATTACACAGGTTTAAGAGACCTCAGGGACACCTTGACTATCTTTAAAAGACTATTGTTTTGGACTATAAGGAGATATATCCCTTTTAATAGAAACTTCCATGTTACCAAAGGTCTACTGAGACTTATGTTCTACTCTTGGCTTTCTCATTCAACGAGGTCACATTTTCTGTGCACTAGACAATCTTATTCATAGTTTGTTATAGATTATGACTTGAGGTTGTGCTTATATTTTACTTGTATTGATTATGTAATTTTTTTCTATTTTTCATCCTCAATGTTTTCAGCTGGTTTCAGAGGAGAGCATAAGACAGAGTCACCTTTACTTTGACAGCTATAACCTGAAGTTATTTTTTCTTTACTATTTGAAAGGAATCTTTTCTACAGTCTACTTTCTAAATAGCTATTTCTGGTGGAAAAAATATTTATATGTTTAGTTTGAAACTAGGTATCTTATTAAACCCTCTCAAAAGTTGTATTTTTCAGTGGAATCTCACTGTTTTTCTAGGTAGACAGTGAGCAAATACTGAGAATTTTGTCACCTCTTTTCCAATTGTTAAAATCCTTGTATCTTTTATTGTGTCTTCCTGAGTTGGCCAAAACTTTTAGAGGCAATAGAGGACATCCTTTTCTTAACACTAAGAGTTCCACTAATATTTTATTATTATCCATTCACTTATTAATTTCTTCATTAATTCTTTTTAATTACTTATCACATAATAGCATTTCACTAGATGCTGTACATGCAGTATTAAACAAAAAAAGTAGTCCCTGTCTTCATGGAGTGAACAGTCTTAAAGTGGTATAGATGTTAAACAAACAATTACACAAATAAATTTACAGTAATAAATTGTGAAGTGTTCTAATTTAAAGTAGATGTCAGGGAAATCTACTCTAAGAAGTATTTAAGCTGAGTCTTAAAAAATAATTAGGAGTTAGAAAAAAAGCATTCCAAACAGAAGGAATAGTATGCACCAGGGCTTTGAAATTTGTTGTTTGAAGAACTGAAAGAAAGGTAGTAAGGCTGAAACTTTGTGTATAGAAAAGAGTTCTGGCCAGTGATTTGGCTGGAGAGGTTATTAGTAGTTGGCAATTTAGGGTCTTATTAAGGCTTTTGTAGTTTCTTTTTAGTTAATGAGTAACAGGTGGTACTGTTTACAGAGAAGAGGAACACGGAAAAGGGGTAGATTTTTTTTTGGTGGGGTAGAAGGATTGAGTCCAGTTCTAGACATGTTGAGTTTGACAACTTTGAGAAATCAAATGCCAAGTAACATATAGATATTCTTTATGCATTTGGAGCCCAGAAGAGAGTTATCACAGAAAAAAAAAAGAATCTGAGAAGGAAGACACAAAGTTGGAAGGAAAACTAGGGAGTTTCAAATGTAGAGAGCAGTCAACTCAGTCAAATATCAATGCCAGTAATCCAAGTAAGATGAGAACTGAAAAGCATCTACTAGATTTAGCAACATGGAAGTCAATAGGGACTACTTAAGCTAGAGATATTTCAGTGTGGTAATGAGGATTGAAGCCATGGAAGAGTGGGTGGGAAGTGAGAAAGTGGAGTTAGTGTATAAATAGCTCTTTAGGGAAGCTTGACTTTTCTAAGAATAGAAAGAGATCAATAATGGAAAAAAATAGGAGATCAAGAAAGAATTGTTAAAGATGTAAGTTAATAAAGCATCTTTGAATGCTGGGTATAAAGTCCTTTAGAGAGGTGTGAAGAAATGGGAAGCAGAGCACATGCAAAAGAGCTAATCTTTGTTAGCATGAGGGATACTTTTCATAATTAATGCAGGACCTTAGACTACCCAACCTCACTAGGTTCCATTATAATTGAAGTGATGGGGAAGTAGATGAACACAGATGCAGGGTTGGGTAATTCCTGTCTGAAGGCTATTTTCTATAGGAGATATGAAGCAAGATCATTCTTATCCAAGAGAGAAAGATTATCAGTGGGAGAAGGTGAGTTTAGTGAGTTAGAAGGAAAAAATAAAAAACTAGTCCTTGCAGAAAATAGAAACTTACTGGAGAAACATAATAAGACTTTTGTAGTGTTTAATGCAAAGTTAGTTTATCATAAATTTATAAGCAATGCCCAATTTTACTTGGTGTGAAATTTTCTCTTTCAGTTGTAGTCACAGATTATGGAAGTGGTATGCTTCATCCAGTGTTATGTATTACTTTTGGTATAAGAGAAAAAGGAAAAGAAAATAGCATTAAGAGCATTTTCAAAAGGCTGATCATAATGCTGCACATCGGATATATCATGAATAGGTAGAAAATGAAGTAGGAGTGAACTGAGAAAGTGAGTGAGAGAGTGAAGACATCAATGGAGACCTTAATGGAATAAAAGACCTATTTCAGCAAGCTATGTGAATAAGTGAATTAGAAAAACAGAGGTGGTATTGGAGAATGGGGTGTCTGATTTCAAGGAGGATGCAGATTCTTATGTGACAATGTAAGTCTAAAATGTGACTAAGAATGTTGGCTGAAATAGAATGGAGAAGACTATGTTTCTTGTCTTCTAGCAAAAGGAAAGTAGGAACTCCAAAATTGTCCACTTATAGTGGTGAAAGGTGCCATTGGCAATGTGCATTTTGCCTGCCAGTCATTTTACATTTGCTTTAAGTGGGTGGCAACAAGTACTTTTGTTTCTAGGTTCCTGGACCAGGTACCTTCTTCAGGGTACTTCAGATTATGCAGAAGGTTGCCCCAATTTATAATTTTCTATGGAAACCTTGACATGATGAGTCATCTCCCTGATTTCCTTCTTTGAATCTTTTGAAGTCTGTGTTCCAAATCTTTCTGTTCCTTCCTGTCTTCTTGCTCTTTTGTTCCCTGAATTGGCCTGTTTTGCAAAAACTAAAAAAAAGAGATAAAAAAATCCCGTTTTTAAAAAATCTATCACAACATGTAAATTTTCAGTATGAAAAATGGTTGCTGCAGAATTTCCAGGAGTTCATTTTCTTCCTTTGCTCAGCATAAGCCAAACCCACTGCAGACTGGTGGGCGTTCTGGCAACAAAATATAGGATTAAGCATACAGAGACATTTCTCTGAGCCAGCAAAGCAAGTCACAGAACTTGAACTCTTCCTGAAACCTTGTTTCACAAGCACACATTGCCAATGCCCTGGCCTAATATTTCATTAGCTTTATCATTTTTCCCTTGAGGGTAAAACTTGTTTCGTCAACTGAGGCCATAATAAAGCTCTTCCCCGCTTCTTCCTGAAACTATCCTTAAAATGATGGCAGTAGGACTCAGGGTGGATTATTCTACATGCTTTAGCTACAGTAAACTGCAAGTCATGTCTATAGCCCAATCTACTCTTTTCTCTTGTGATTCTGCCCACATACATGGAAAACTGTGTCCCCTCTCTGATCTTTCTGATACTTTACCTTTTACCTACTACATTTATGTATACAGTTGTCATTTTTATGCAGTCATTCCCATATTATCCTTAAATGGCTAGTTCAGTTGATTTCATATAAACCAATTTCTCTATCTTACCTGGAATCTCCTCAAGGCTAGGGTCCATGTTGTCTATATTTTGTATTTCCTATGCAGTACAAACTAGAGGCAAACTGAATAGGACCTTCATTATCTCTCTTATATATGTGCTCTCTGCTTTGAGAAGAAAGAATCAAATCAGAAACTAATTCACATGAGAGATTTAGGAAAACTCACAAATATAAAGCCCTCCATACTCCGTTTCAGACACAATTCACAGTAAGCTCATTTTGACACTGTGTCACTTCCCTCTATGCTCTGAGGAATAGTAGTTGCTGAGAACATAGTCAAGTTCTCATTTTGGAAACTATTAACTTTGGCTTCATACTGGCCCTCTGTTTCATCATTTGTACTATCCAGTTACATTAGCTTGGGGATTAAAAATCGAGAGAAAGCTTCTGGGTTTCATGATACGTAAGGTGGAAATTTTGTAGGCATACACAACAGCCCTATCCGTCTCCCTTGTAACTATTTTGAAGACTGTTATAATGCGTAGAGTAAGTGATACCATCAGTTCGAAGTTTGTCTAGATAGAGAACAGGGAATGTTGACCTCATCTATCTATTCCCTGCAGATCCCCTTAGATGGAATTTAATAAACTCTGTTTACTTCAACCAATATTTATTGACACTTACTAAATGCTCGATACAGTTTTAAGGCTTTGGACACAAGAGTGAATAATAAAAGCAAGATTTTTGCCCTCACTAGGCTGATAGACTAATAAGGGATAGAGGTAAGCAACCAATTATAATGCAGTGTAGTGAGTACTTTGATAAGGAAAAACACAGACTGCCTTAGGAACACAGAAGACAGGCATTTGATCTAGTCAGGGAGAGGTGATTGGGTCATGGAAATATTTCAGGAAATAATTTCATAAAATCTATGAATCTGTCCCAACCTAATTCAGGCTTCACCAGTAAAATTGTGTGACTTTAAACAAGTCATGTAACCTCTCTGTGTGTCAGTGTTCTCATATGGAAAACTAGGCCAGTAGTACTCACTCTGAATGAATCAAGAATGGCTATAAAAGTGCTTTGGAAAGTTAATGCCATTTTGCTTTCTGTTATTGCTTAAAGTAATTGCGTGAACTGTTAGGAACATAGTGAATGTATATCTCAGGCCCTGTAGTCAGATATTTATGGATTCAAGGCCTGGTTCTGCCAGTATGTGACTTTGGGCAAGTTACTTAAACTCTCTAAGCCTCATTTTTATTATTTGTAAAATGGAAACCTCATAGGATTGTTGTAAAGACTAAGTGAAATAATGTGTGTGGGTTGCCATATATTAATTATTGGATAATATTGAAGATGATGATTATGATGGTGATGATGATCTTACAAAGTAATAAGTGTAGTGCTTGGCACACAGAAGTTATTATAATTATCAATATTGATGAGACGGGGTCCTGGATATTACTTTGTTAGCTTTGTTCTGTCTGTGGCCAGAGACTACAACCTTAACTCCAGCTGTTCATAGTTTTTTACTTCCTCATAGCCAATACGGGGACAGGAATCCTCCAAGACTTTGCTTTTTTATTCTCTTATTATACTGGCTATGTAATTGCCAGCATTCTAATAGCTTTTGTCATCATTTTTTTCTGTGTATTAGTGATAAATTTTCATCTTTAACTCATATTTCTCTGCCTATGTCGGTGGTTCCCATTCATTAAAATCATCTAGAGAGCTTATAAACTCTCAGTGCCAAGATTGTACATGATACTAACTCAATAATAATAACAAAATATCATTATTTTTAAAAGCTCCCCCAAGTAATTCCAATGTGCAAGGAACCACTGGCATAGATACAGGTCCACACTTACAACTTTCTATTAGAAATCTGGATGGGGGAGTTCCCGTAGTGGCACAGTGGTTAACGAATCCGACTAGGAACCATGAGGTTGCGGATTCGATCCCTGCCCTTGCTCAGTGGGTTAACGATCCGGCATTGCCATGAGCTGTGGTGTAGGTCGCAGACATGGCTCGGATCCTGCGTTGCTGTGGCTCTGGCGTAGGCCGGCAGCTACAGCTACAATTCGACCCCTAGCCTGGGAACCTCCATATGCCGCGGGAGTGGCCCTAGAAATGGCAAAAAGACAAAAAAAAAAAAAAAGGAATCTGGATGGCTCATTAACTCTTCAAACTCAGTTTGTTCAAGATTCAACCCATTATCTCTCTTCTCCCTCAATCTGTGTTTCTCCCAAATTCCCTACTTCTGTATTACTCAGGCCTCAAATATAGGAGTTATCAACCACTTGTACTATTACATATTATACTTCTCATAGAGAAATCATTTTGATCTCTCCTTTTCTACTCCCACTACTACCAGGCTCACTCAGAGCCCTGTTACCTGTCACTTAGGTAATCACAAGATATTAAAATCACAAATTTTATAGCATTTAAATTATAAAGGTCAGTGCATAAGACAAACACTTGAAAATTCTGTTAGGAATGCATCATTTTGGAAATGGATTTCATGTTAAAATCCATTCCAGCCAATAATTGTTCTAGGACTGAAATGGCTCATTCTTCTTTTGAGTACTAAAATTTGAGCTAGCTTTTAGGAGCAATGTTATACCAAAACAAAATGCATGTATCTTAATTTTAGAATCACACTCAGCATAGTGAGATGCTTATAATGAGAATCCCACAAGAATGGAGAGGCCTGGTTAGGAAAGAGCTGATTCATGCTCCCATCTCATGTTCCCTTCAGAGTATAAATCTTGAGTAAAATGGTGGACAAAAAATATGACAATGTTTCAAAATTTTAATTTTAATATTTCTATTGAATATATGTAATTTTTAAAGAAAGTATAATTGATTTACAATGTTGTGCTTATTTCTGCTGTACAGCAAAGTGACTTAGTTATATACAGATATACATTATTTTTTATTTTATTATTATTTTTTTTCTTGGCTTTAGCTTGCATAGTCATTTTTTTATTATTATTTTTTTATTTCCCCAATACATTATTTTTTTTTCTACTGTACAGCATGGTGACCCAGTTACACATACACATATACATTCTTTTTTCTCATATTATCATGATTCATCATAAAATACATTCTTTTTTTATATTCCTTACCATTATTGCCAGGAGATTGGATATAATTCCTTGTACTATGCAGTAGGACCTCACTGTCTATGCATTCTAAATGTAATAGTTTGCATCTGTGAACCACAAACACCCAGTCCGTCACTCTCCCTGTCTCTCTCCCTTGGTAACCACAAATCTGCTCTCTGTGTCCAAGTTTGTTTATGTTTTGTAGACAGGTTCATTTTTGCCACATTTTAGATTCTACATATAAGCAATATCACATGCTATGTCTTTCTCTTTCTGACTTACTTCCCTTAGTATGAGAATTTCTAGTTCCATCCATGGTGCTGCAAATGGCATAATTCCATTCTTTTTTATGGTTGAGTAGTAGTCTATTTCATATATGTACTACATTTGCTCAATCAATTCATCTGTTGATGGACATTTAGGTTATTTCCAAGTCTTTACTATTGTGAATAGTGCTGTTATGAACATAAGGGTGCATGTATCCTTTTGAATTATTGTTTTGTCTGGGTGTATACCCAGGGGTGAGATTATTGGATAATATCGCAATTCCGGTTTTAATTTTGTGAGGAATCTCCATACTATTTTCCATAGTGGTTGCACTAACTTACATTCCTTCCAACAGTGTAGGAGGGTACCCTTTTCTCCACACCCTCTCCAGCATTTGTTACTTGTAAACTTTTAAATGCTAGACAGTGTGACTGGTATGAGGTGGTTCTTCATTGTAGTTTTGATTTATATTTCTCTAATAATTAGTTATGTTGAGCATCTTTTTATATGCCTACTGGCCATCTATATGCCTTCTTTGGAGAAATGTCTATTTTGGTCTTCTGCCCTTTTTTCGATTGGGTAGTTTTTGTTGTTGAGCTGTATGATCTCTTTTTATATTTTGGAGATTAAGCCCTTTTTGATTCCTTCATTTGCAAATATTTTCTCCCATTCCAAAGGTTCTCTTTTTGTTTTTTTTTTATGGTTTCCTTTGCTGTGCAAAAGCATATGATTTGATTAAATCCCATTTTATTTATTTTATTGCCTTTTATTTCTACTGCCTTGGGAGACTGACCTAAGAAAACATTATTACAATTTATATAAGAGAATGTTTGCCTATGCTCTCTTCTAGGATGTTTATGGTGTCATGTCTTATGTTTAAGTCTTAAGGCATTTTTATTTTTATGCATGGTGTAAGGATGTGTTCTAACTTCATTGATTTACAAGCAGCTGTCTGACTTTCTCAGCACCACTTGATGAAGAGACTATCTTTTGCCCATTTCATTTTCTTACCTCCTTTGTCAAAGATTAATTGACCATATATGTACTACATTTGGTTAGGAAATGTATACATTTATTTCTGGGCTCTTGATTTATACATATGTGTGTTTTTGTACCAATACCCTACTGTTTTTATTACTATAACTTTGTAGTATTGTCTGAAACCTGGGAGAGTTATGCCTCCTGTTTGTTCTTTCCACTCCCTCAGGCTTGCTTTGTCAATTCTGCATCTTCTATTGTTCCATATAAATTTTTGGATTATTTATTCCAGTTTGGTTAAAAAAGTCACAGGTAATTCTACAAGGATCACATTAAACTAGTAGATTACTTTGGGTAGTATTGCCATTATAACAATATTAATTCTTCAAAACCAAGAGCATGAGCTATCGTCCATTTCTTTGCATCCTCTTTAATTTCCTTTATTAATGTTTCCTTTATTAATATATGTCTTTTACCTCCTCATATTTTCGTAAGTATTTCTCTTTTTTTGGTGCAATTTTAAAAGATATTGTTCTGGAGTTCCCGTCGTGGTGCAGTGGTTAAAGAATCCGACTAGGAACCATGAGGTTGTGGGTTCAGTCCCTGCCCTTGCTCAGTGGATTAACGATCCGGCGTTGCCATGAGCTGTGGTGTAGGTTGCAGACGCAGCTTGGATCCCGCGTTGCTGTGGCTCTGGCGTAGGCCGGTGGCTACAGCTCCGATTCTACCCCTAGCCTGGGAACCTCCATATGCCACGGGAGCAGCCCAAGAAACAGCAACAACAACAACAACAACAACAACAACAAAAAAGACAAAAGACAAAAAAAAAAGATATTGTTCTTTTCATATTCCCTTATATTACATTTCATTGTTAGTGTAAAGAAATGCAACTGATTTCTGAATGTTTATCTTGTATCCTGCTACTTTGCTGAATTCATTTATCACATCTAGTAGTTTTGAATTCTTAGGGTTTTCTATATATAGTATCATGTCATCAGCATATAGTGACAGTTTTTCCTCTTCCTTTCTGATTTGGATACCTCATATTTCCTTTTTTTGTCTGACTATTGTGGCTAGGACTTCTAACACTATGTTGAACAGAAGTGGTAAGAGTGGGCATCCTTGTCTTGTTCCAGATTTTAGCAGGAAAGCTTTCAGCTTTTCACCATTTTGTGTTGTATTAGCTGTGAGTTTGTCATAAATGGCTTTTATTATGTTGAGATATATTCCCTCTATACCCACATTAGTAAGAGCTTTTATCATAAATGGATGTTGAATTTTGTCAAATGCTTTTTCTGTATCTATTGAGATGATCATGTGGTTTTCACCTTTTCTTTTATTAATGTGGTGTATTACATTGATTTGCATATGTTTTACCATCTTTGTGAACTTAGGGTGAATCGCACTTGATCTTGGCATATGAACTTTTTGATGTGTTTTTGGATTCAGTTTGCTTTTATTGAGAATTTTTACATCAATATTCATCAAAGATATTGTCCTATAATTTTCTCTTTTGGTGGTATGTTTGTCTGGTTTTGTATCAGGGTGGTGGTGGCTTCATAGAATGTCTTCAGGAGTGTTCCCTTTTCAGCCTTTTGGAAGAGTTTGAGAAGGCTTGATATAAGTTTTTTGTATATTTGGTACAATTTGCCTGAGAAGGCATCTGGTCTGGACTTTTGTTTATAGGGAGGTTCTTTTATGTATTACAGATTCTATTTCACTTGCAGTGATCAGTCTGTTAAAATTATCTATTTCTTCTTGACTCATTTTTGATGGATTGTATGTTTCTAGAAAGTTGTTTATTTCTTCTAGGTTGTCCAATTTGTTGACATATAATTGTTCATTGTATTCTTGTATGGATTTATTGATTTCTTCAGTGTTGGTTGAAATTTCTCCTTTTTCATTTTTTTATTTCAATTATTTGGATTCTTTCGCTTTGTCCTTTTTTGTCAGTTTTTTTTTTAATCTTTTCAAATACCCAGCTTTTGGTTTTATATATGTATATATATATTTATATATTTTTTTTGCTGTGCCCATATAATGTGGAATTCCCAGGCCAGGGATTGAACACACTGAATCCTTTACCACTAAGCCACCTGGGAACTATTTTTCTATTGTTTTTTGTTTATTTATTTTTATTTATTTTTTTTTGTCTCTTTGCCATTTCTTGGGCCACTCCCTGCAGCATATGGACGTTCCCAGGCTAGGGGTCAAATTGGAGCTGCAGCCACCAGCCTCTGCCAGAGCCACAGCAGTGCGGGATCTGAGCCGTGTCTGCAACCTACACCACAGCTCATGGCAATGCCAGATCCTTAACCCACTGAGCGAGGCCAGGGATTGAACCCGCAACCTCATGGTTCCTAGTCGGATTCGTTAACCACTGAGCCACAACGGGAACTCCTCTATTGTTTTTTAATCTCTATTTTATTTATTTCCTCTCTGATCTTTATTATTTCCTTCCTTCTCCTTACTAGCTTTTCTTTGTTCTTCTTTTAGGTGGTAGGTTAGGTTGTTTATTTTCTTGTTTTTTTGAGGTAGGGCTTTATCACTATGAACTTCCCTCTAAGACCTGCTTTGGTGGCATCCCATAAAATTTGTATGGTTGTGTTTTCATTGTCATTTGTCTCAAGGAATTTTTAATTTCTTTCTTGATTTCCTCCCTGAAATTTTTTTTTCTGTAGCATGTTGTTTGGTCTCCATGTAGCCATTTTTTTTTTCCTATAGTTGATTTCTAGCTTCATGCCATTGTGGTCTGAGAAGATGCTTGAAATAATTTCTATACTCTCATATTAGTTGAGGTTAGTTTTGTGCCCTAGTATGTCATCCATTCTAGAGAATGTGCAGTTGAAAAGAATGTGTATTCTATTTTTTTATTGGATGTAATGTCCTGAAAATACCAATTAAGTCTAATTGTTCTATTGTGTCATTTACAATCTCTGTTGCCTTACTGTTTTTTTTTTTTGTCTAGGTCTGTCAATTGATGTGAGTGGGGTGTCAAAGTCTCATACTATTATTGTAGTCCCATCAATTTCTCCTTATTTCTTTTATTAATATTTTTATATATGTCAGTGCTCCTATATTAGGTGCATATGTGTTGATGAGTGTAAAATCTTCTTATATTGATCCTTTCATCATTAAATAGTGTCCTTCTTAATCTTTCTTTATGGCCTTTGTTTTAAAGTATATTTTGTCTGATATGAGTATGTGACTCCCACTTTCTTGTCATTTCTGTTTGCATGAAATGTATTTTTCCACCCCTTTACTTTCAGTCTATGTGTGTCCTTTGCCCTAAGGTGGATCTCTTGTAGGCAGCATACTTATTGTAAGCTCTTTTTCCTTTTTTTTTCATCCAGTATAGGAATCTCTCTCTCTTTTTTTGTTTTTTTGTTTTTTTTTGTCTTTTCTAGGGCTGTACCCGTGGCATATGGAGGGTCCCAGGCTAGGGGTCTAATTGGAACTGTAGCTGCTGGCCTACACCTCAGCCACAGCAATGCAGGATCTGAGCCACGTCTGGACCCACACCACAGCTCACGGCACTGCTTGATCCTTAATCCATTGAGCGAGGCCAGGGATCAAAACTGCAGCCTCATGGTTCCTAATCAGATTCGTTAACCACTGAGTCACGATAGGAACTCTGGAATTTATCTCTTTTGATTAAGCGTTAAGTCCATTGACATTTAAGGTAATTATTGCTGTGTGTGTTTTTTTTAATCCAGTATACCACTCTATCTCTTTTGATTGAAGTATTCAGTCCATTGATATTTAATTATTTAATTGTTGATAATATGTATTTATTACCATTTTAAATCTTGTTTTCCAACTGATTCTGTGTTTCTTCTTTGTACCTTTTTTTTTTCTTTTTCATAGTTTGATGATCTCCTTTTGTTTTTATACTTCTGTTCCCTTTTTTTTTTGTTTTTGTGAATCTATTGTTTTGATTTATGGTTGCCCAATATTTCAAGTGTATTAACCCTTTCCTATATGTGCTTGCTTTAGACTGATAGGCTCAAACACATTTCAAAAAGTCTAAATTTTTTACTCTCTTCCCCACCATTTGATGATTTCGATGTCCTCTTTTATATCTTCACGTTTACCCTTTGGCTATTCCTTATGTTTATTATCAATTTCACATTTTTTTTCTTTTTGGTCTGTGTACTGGCTAATTTAAGTGATTTACTTTCCAATTGTGATTTCCTCTTCTCTATTTCTTCTTCTTTTCTATTTAGAGTACACCTTTCAGAAATCATGTACATGGAGAACAGACTTGTGGTTGCCAAGAGGGAGGGGGAGGGAGTGGGAGGCACTGGAAATTCAGGGTTAATAGATGCAAACTATTGCCTTTGGAATGGATAAACAATGGGATCCTGCTGTATAGTGCTGGGAACTATTTCTGGTCACTCATGATGGAGCATGATATTGTGAGAAAAAAGAATGTATACATATATGTGTGACTGGGTTACCTTTCTGTGAAGTAGAAAATTGACAGAACACTGTAAATCAGCTATAGTGGAAAAATAAAAATCATTATTAAAAAAAATAGATTACCTTTCAGTATTTCTTTTAGAATAGGTTTAATATTGATGTATTTTTTTAGTTCTTGCTTGTGTGCAAAATTCTTTATTTCCCTTACTATTCTAAGTGATATTCTTGCTGGATAGAGTGTTCTAGGTTGCAGATTTTCCTCTTTCAATACTCTATATTTTGCAATTCCCTTCTGGCCTGTAGAGTTTCTGTAGATAAATCAGCTTATAGCCTTATGGAGATTCCCTTGTAATTACCTCATTGTTTTTCTCTTGCTGCCTTTAGAATCCTCTCTTTAATTTTTGCCATTTTTTTATTATATCTTGGCATAGGTATCTTTGGGTTCATCTTGTTTGGGACCCTTGGTGCTTCTTGTATCTGGATATATGTTTCCTTCTTTAGGTTTGGGACATTTTCAGCCATAATTTCTTTAAATATATTTGAAATCCCCTTTTTCTCTTTCTTCTCCTCCTGGAATCGCTATTATGCATACTTTGGCATGCATTATATTATCCTGCAAGTCTGTTTTTGCTTTCATTTTTTATTTTTAAAAATTTTTTGAACTATAGAGGCATTTACTTTTATTTTTCCATTTCTCTAGTTTATTAAACTAACATACATTGTTTTCATAATGCAAATATAAAATAAAAGTTATCCTTTTAAAGGGGTAAATTTAGCTTTCCTTAAAACATTTTTTTTAATTGGTTTTCTGTCTGCTGTTTTGATTGGGCAATTTCTATTATTCTGTCTTCCAGATTTCTTATTTTTTTGTCTACATTACTCATTTTGCAATTCAATGCCTTTATCTCAGCTTTTGTCTCAGCAAATGGATTTTCTTATTTTCTTGGCTCCTCCTTATAGTTTCTATTTCCTGTTTACAGTAATCTACATTTCTGTCAATAGCTTTCTTTATTCTGTATTTTCATTATCTCCTTTTTGAACTCAGTGTCTATTAAACTGAAGATGTCTTGTTTCATTCTTTGTTCCTCAGGGAAGATTTCTTGGTCTTTTAATTAGGAGTGGTTCCTCTGCTTCTTCATTTTGCTTGCATTTCTTTTATTCTCTGAGTTTAGGAGAAACAATTATCTAGTATAGTCTTAGAGGGCTATTTATATGGAAGAGTGTTCCTGCATAGCTTGTATGTATGTATGTATGTATGTATGTATGTATGTATGTATGTATGTATTTATTTATTTATTTATTTATTTTTTGGCATGAGGGCTGCTTTTGGTTTGGATGCTTGCTGTCCTATCCTCAGCCTTTCCTGGCCATTTATAGGGGGTTTGCTGGTGTGTGATCACTGCTTGCTTCCAGGGAGGGAGAGGCAGCAGTTGACATCATGTGGGACTGGTGGAAGGCCATGTGCACTCCTGGGAAGTTGGGGGAGTGACCTTCATCTGCTCACGAGACCTCAGTCGAGACAGTGTATGTGCCCACTTCTGAAGTCCAAGATGGCAGTAGTGGTTCATGCCCACCTTCATTGCTCAGGTAATTGGTGCCCTGCTACCTGAGAGCCTGTGCAGGGAGAAAGAAACTCCTGTGTGGTTACACACCTCCCTTCTTGTGTCTCCTAACAGTGGAAACTTGCCTCTCTGGCAGCCCAGGGTTCTTTGCATACTCCCTCATTTGTGGTGTACCACACCCTAATTCCCTCAGATTGTCATTATGCAGCCAACCCCAGTCCTTTCCTCAGGTCTGACCCTAAAGCCTGAGCCTTAGTACCCAGCCCCTGCCTGTCCCAGTGGTTGAGTGTCTCAACCTGGGGCTTGCCAGGCAGTTGCACTGACTGTGCAAGTCTATCTCTTTTTCACCTTCTCAAACCCAGGCTCCGAAGCTCCCCCTCTAACCTGGCTGGTCTCCCCACCTGTGAGAGGACTTCTCAGTGTGTGGAAAATTTTGTTCTTTCATAGCTTCTTTCCAGGGGCACTGGTCCCATCGTTATTCCCTTTTCTTTTTCTTTTGTCCTACCCAATTATTTGGAGATTTTCATGCACTTTTGGAAGTCTGAGGTCTTCTGCCAGCGTTCAGTAGATATTTTGTGAAAATATTCCACATGTAGATGTATTCTTGATGTATTTGTGGGATAAGGTGAGCTCCATATCCTACTCTTCCACCATCTTGATCCCAGCCCTGAATGTATATAGTTTAAAACATGTAGGTTAAAGGTAAGTGTATGTGCATATGTGTGTCTGTGTATGTGATGTGCCTCAACTTTAGTTTGCAGTGATTTGCCCCCCTTCCAACACACACACACACACACACACACACACACACACACACACACACCCCTTCTCACTTCTAATCTATTATGCATGTTGCTACCAGGTTAACTTACCTAAAGCATGGTTACTTATTATCTGACTTTCCAGTTCAGATATCATCAGTGATACTTCATAAACTACTGAATTAAGTCAAAATTCCTCAGTCTGTCATTCAAGGCCCTCTGGGATCTGGCTCCAAATCTGCCTTTATGGTCTTATCAACTACTACTACCCTTCATGAATCACATGCCCCACACAACCTCGAGTATTTACTTTCTTTCATTTTGCTACCTTGATACTTTTGCTCATGCTGTTTATTCCCTTTTCTGAAACACTTCACCACCATCCTATATAAACCAGATGAAATACTATTTTTCTTTCAAGACCCAGTTTGATTAAAAATTTGGAAAATTATCTGAGTTCTTTCCTTTTGCCTCAACATATAAAAATTTAATTGTCTTTCCTGGAGAACTGTGTGTGAATCCTCTTCATATGATTCTGTATTACTGGCTATGTGTAAAACTGTGTTACACATAATAGACTTCCAATGAATAAATAAGAAAGTAAAACATTATAATTAAACAAAAATAACTTCATTAATCCTCCTCCTCTCTCTTCCTGACTCCTGCCTCTTATTCATTATATGGTGTCTTCAGTGTTGTTTTAACATCCATGTTAGTAGTTCCTTTATGAGATGACTCAGATTTTTAGAATAAATGGAGACTCAAAGCACACCAATTATATGAAGTGTTGTGGATGGGCGGGGTGGGGTGTGAGAGAATCTAAAGTTAATTTAATTACAGAAGAAGAGAGAACATGACTTAAATGCCACCATTAGGCCCAAATGTGCTGATTTTTTTTAGAAGAAAATCTAAGAATTGAATTCACACTCTTCCTTTACCTTGCCTAGTGGGAATGGTCATGTTCATGTAGGTAAAAGACTGTAATAAATGGGCCAATTTACTCCTGAGAGTAAATGGGAGAAAAAAAAATGTATCTTGACACATTTGTCTTTCAGTTTGGGACTCTGGGATGTTTTTGCATGCCTTTTGAAAAGGTGCATTGAAATTTTTTCACCCAAACTGCCTCGAGCACCAATACTGCTGGGACAGGATGTAATATCCAGCTACCTGGGAAGCTTCCAGATGCTTTGATGGAAGTAAAATGCTCTATGAGTGTCTTGTCTCTGTCTCATTTGTAGAATTTGCTGCATTGATGTCAATGCTAAGCAGAAGTAGAAAAATCAAAACCAGGCCTATGAAGAAAAAGTAAATTCGGGAGTTTTATCAGTCATATACCACAATTGGAACAGAAACCATCATAACCGAGTTGGCATAGTTCATGGGTAAATATACAGGTGTTATTAAGAACGTGAATTCAAGACAAGGAATTTGATAGTTGGGCTTATATGCTGTGAGTACATCTGAAGAAAGCCTTGAATGTGTGGCTCTCAATCCTTGGAAGTAATTTTCCTCAATAGAAGAAAAAAAGAGAATCATGTGAAGGCAATAGTGGGATAATAATTTCTGTAACATAATAGTGTCTTTGAACAGCTTGAATGTTGGCTAATAGAGATATGGTAAATATTCTAAGGAGGGAAGTGGCTTTAAAAAGACATAGTCTAACATAATGTCAAAAAAAACAGTGTTTCAATGGTAGACAAATGAACCAGTGTTGGAATGGTTTGTGTTATTACTGTATTGAGTTCTGGCATTGTGTGCAAGTAATTGCAACCAGAGCAGGGCAGGTTTATCAGTTGTTCTATAGTTTGATCTAGGCTGATTATCTTAATGGTTAGAGTATTATGATAATGAGGGCCACAATATGCATGCAGTATCATCATAATCTTTAGTTTTTACTCTGGTCACAGATTTCAGCCCTATTATTAACCAGTCTCTGGACAAATATATTGATCATCAAAATCGAGTATAGTTTAAAAAACATGATATGTTTCACTAAGTCACATTCTTACAACTTCAGAAATATTTTTAAGATATATGACTTACAGATGGCAGAGCCTGTATTAGTCAGGATAGGCTAAGTACATTGCAGTAACAAGTAAGATCTCAAATATCAATGGCTTAACACATAAAACATTTCTTGTGTAGACAGGGTCCACTCACTGTGGGTCCTACATGATTCCTAAAGTTAGCTGTGCCTCATATGATTACTCCGCAATCCAAGGTTCTTTGGTGTTTTGGCCTTACCATTTCAAGACCTTCTTCATGGTGCTATGTCAGGGAATGAGTTACTGAAGATTGCACACATGCTTTTTATTGCCTCAGACCAGAAGTGACAGGGTTGTTCATATTTTAATTCCACATGGATCCACCCTATTGAGTAAAAGCTGAGAAATGCAGTCATTCCCTTCTCTGTTCAGAAAGGAAAGATAACCAGATATTGGTGAATAGTGGTGTAGCTGACACTTGCATTGTCCCATATATAGCAGCCCAACTGATTTCAGCATAGCTGTAGTGGACAGTTCATCCCATCTCAAGCACTCTATAGAGTTTCTATGCTTGTGCACCTCAGCTCTATCTCCAAAATATTAGAAGGCTGATCATCCCACACAAAGGTATGGCCTAGGAAGGTGATGGAGTTACAGTGCTTGAAGCTAATTCTCAACAAAATGGAGATAGGAGGCCAGTGGATAAATGTTCTAACCATCCAATATTTCAGAGGGAAAATTCTGAGGTTCTTTCTAAGTCGTTTCTTACACAGTCTCCAGGGGGATTGAACCCCAGTTGTGGACAAAGTTTCCAACTCAGTAGCACACAGTTTAGTGGCTTCTCTCCCTTCTCTTTGTCTCCAATTACTTGTCTTTCTTAGGATCACTTACTATAAGCTATCTGTACCCATGTTCTTGTTTCAGGATCCCCTATCAGGAGAACCCCAACTGAGACAACTAGTAATGTCTATCACAGAGCCAACACATCACTAAATGGGTTGGGAGCTAGGAGGTTTGTGTCCCAGGCCAAGGCAACCATTCACTGACTTCATGACCTTCAGCTTGTAAAGTCTCATGACAGCCTCAGGATTTGTTGTTGTTGTTGTTGTTTTTTAGGGCCACACCTGCAGCATATGGAAGTTCCCAGGCTAGGGGTTGAATCAGAGCTATAGCTACCAGCCTACACCACAGCCACAGTGACATTGGGTCCCAGCCACATCTGTGAACTTCACCACAGCTCACAGCAAAGCTGGATCCTTAACCCACTGAGCGAGGCCAGGGATTGAACCTGTGTCATCATGGATATTAGTTGAATTTGTTACCACTGAGCCACAATGGGAACTCCTTTTTTTTTTAAATGTTTAAAATAAATTCTTCAGACTAGCAAATCTCTTAATACCTTTTCCAAATATGATGCCCATAATTCTATGATTAAATTCTGGCTCTGTTAAGGGTTATTAAAACAATCATGGAGTTCAGTGCTTCCTCATCATCAAAGTAGAGATAAAAGGAAATTGTTTTAAATACTAGCCAGAGGGTTTCCAATTAGAGCCAAGAAAAATCTGCTTGAATATAGAATTCTTTATTGGTAATTTTTAAGATCAAGATTACTTCATATATCTGGAATAGTTTCGAACTAGGTGACTCTTAAGTGATTGCCTACTTTTATTCTATAAAGTTATTGTGATTGTATTAAAAATCATTTGCTGGAAGGTTTGATGATTTGCTTGACCCATAATGGCCTCTCTGTCCCCGTTTTTGAGAAAATCAAAGGGGCAAATGTCAAGTAATAAACTTATACTATGGACTTGGTTTAAATGGCAATTGTCCTGGGGCTATCTACACTTAGCTGCTGCTTCTATAATAAAAAAAATAGCTAATATACAGTAAATACTATACATCACCTATTCAGCTAAACACAACATAAATTATCTTGTTTAAGGTTTAAAGGATAAATAAATTCAACACTGATATAAGATGTATTTTATTTTATTTATTTTTATTATAGTTAATTTACAATGTTCTGTCAATTTCTGCTATATAGCAAAGTGACCCAGTTATACATATATATTCATGCTTTTTCTCATATTATTCTCCATTGTGTGGTGGATATAGTTCCCTGTGTTATACAGTAGGATCTCATTGCATATCCATTCTAAATGTAATAGTTTGCTTCTACTAATCCCAAACTCCCAGGACATCCCACTCCCTTCCCCTTCGCCATGGCAACCATAGATCTCTTTTCTATGTCTTTTGAGTCTGTTTCTGTTTTGTATATAGGCTCAATCTGTGCCATATTTTATTTTATTTCCAATTTTTTTATTACTCAAATGAATTTATCAGATCTGTAGTTGTATAATGATCATAACAATCTGATTTCACAGGATTTCCATCCCACAGCCCAGGCACATCCCCCCACCCCCCAAACTGTCTCCTTCGGAGACCCTAAATTTTTCAATGTCTGTGAGTCAGCATCTGTTCTGCAAAGAAGGTCAGTCTGTCCTTTTTCAGATTCCACATGTCAGTGAAAGCATTTGATGTTGGTATCTCATTGTATGGCTGACCTCACTTAGCATGATAGTTTCTAGGTTCATCCATGTTGCAAAAAATGCCGGTATTTCATTCTTTTTAATGGCTGAGTAATATTCCATTGTGTATATGTACCACCTCTTCTTGACCCATTCCTCTGTCGATGGACATTTAGGTTGTTTCCATGTCTTGGCTATTGCAGATAGGGCTGCAGTGAACATTGGAATACATGTGTCTTTGTGAGTCATGGTTTTCTCCGGATAGATGCCCAGGAGTGGGATTGCTGGATCACATGGTAGTTCTATGTTTAGTTTTCTGAGGAATCTCCATACTGCTTTCCACAGTGGTTGCACCAATTTACAATCCCACCAAAAGTGTACTAGGGTTCCTTTTTCTCCACCCTCTCTCTAGCACTTATTGTTTGTAGACTTTTTTTTTCCCCACTGTACAGCAAGGGGGTCAGGTTATCCTTACATGTATACATTACAATTATATTTTTTCCCCCAGCCTATCTTCTGTTGCAACATGAGTATCTAGACAAAGTTCTCAATGCTATTCAGCAGGATCTCCTTGTAAATCTATTCTAAGTTGTGTCTGATAAGCCCAAGCTCCCTCCCCCTCCCACTCCTTCACCCTCCCATCAGGCAGCCACAAGTCTCTTCTCCAAGTCCATGATTTTCTTTTCTGAGGAGATGTTCATTTGTGCTGGATATTAGATTCCAGTTATAAGTGATATCATATGGTATTTATCTTTGTCTTTCTGGCTCATTTCACTCAGGATGAGATTCTCTCGTTCCATCCATGTTGCTGCAAATGGCATTATGTCATTCTTTTTTTTATGGCTGAGTAGTATTCCATTGTGTATATATACCACATCATAGGCAAAACACTCTCTGACATCAACATCATGAATGTTTTCTCAGGTCAGTCTCCCAAAGCAATAGAAATGAGAGCAAAAATAAACCCATGGGACCTCATCAAACTGAAAAGCTTTTGCACAGCAAAGGAAACCCAAAAGAAAACAAAAAGACCACTTACAGAATGGGAGAAAATAGTTTCAAATGATGCAACCAACAAGGGCTTAATCTCTAGAATATATAAACAACTTATACAACCAAACAGCAAAAAAGCCAATCAATCAATGGAAAAATGGGCAAAAGACCTGAATAGACATTTCCCCAAAGAAGATATACAGATGGCCAACAAACACATGAAAAAATGCTCAACATCGCTGGTTATAAGAGAAATGCAAATCAAAACTACCATGACATATCACCTCACACCAGTCAGAATGGCCATCATTTATAAGTCCACAAATAACAAGTGCTGGAGGGGCTGTGGAGAAAAGGGAACCCTCCTGCACTGTTGGTGGGAATGTAAACTGGTACAGCCACTATGGAGAACAGTTTGGAGATACCTTAGAAATGTATCCATAGAACTTCCATATGACCCTGCAATCCCACTCTTGGGCATCTATCCGGACAAAACTCTACTCAAAAGAGACACGTGCACCCGCATGTTTGTAGACTTTTTGATGATGGCCATTCTGGCTGATGTAAAGTGGTACCTCATAGTGGTTTTGATTTGCATCTCTTTAATAATGAGTGATATTGAACATCTTTTCATGTGTTTTTTGGCCGTCCATATGTTGTCTTTGGAGAACTGTCTGCTGAGATCTGCCCATTTTTTTGATGGGGTTGTTTTTTTTTTTTTTTTTTGGTATGAAGCTACAGAAGGTGTTTGTAAATTTTGGCAATTAATCCCTTGTCAGTTGATTCACTTGCAAAGATTTTCTCCCATTCTGTGGGTTGTCTTATTGTGTTGTTTAGGGTTTCCTTTGCTGTGCAGAAACTTTGAAGTTTGAGTAGGTCCCATCTGTTTAGTTTTGTTTTTACTGTCAATACTCTAAGAGGTGGATCTGAGAAGATGTTGCTGTTGTTTATGCCGGAGAGTGTTTGGCCTATGTTTTCCTCTAAGAGTTTTACAGTGTCTGACCTTATATCTAGGTCTTTAATCTATTTGGAGTTTATATTTGTGTATGGTGTTTGTGAGTGTTCTAATTTCATCCTTTTCCATGTGGCTGTCCAGTTTTCCCAGCAACACTTACTGAACAAGCTGTCCTTTCTCCATTGTATGTTCTTGCCTCCTTTGTCATAGATGAGTTGGCTGTAGGTGCATGGGTTGAATTCTGGGCTTTCTATCCTGTTGCACTGATCTATATATGTCTGTCTTTGTGCCAGTACCATACGGTTTTGATGATTGTTGCTTTGTAGTATAGTCTGAAGTCTGAGAGCCTGATTCCTCCAGCTCCATTTTTCTTTTTCAGGATTTCTTTGGCTATTCTGGGTCTGTTGTGCTTCCAACAAAAGTTTAAAATATTTTGTTCGAGTTTTGTGAAAAATGTCCTTGGTAATTTGATAGGGATTGCGTTGAACTTGTATATTGCCTTAGGTAATATAGCCATTTTGATAATATTGACTCTCCAATCCAAGAGCACGGTATATCTTTCCATCTATTTGTGTCATCTTTGATTTCTTTCAGCAGTGTCTTACAGTTTTCAGAGTATAGGACTTTTGTCTCTTTAGGTAGGTTTACTCCTAGGTATTTTATTCTTTTGGATGTGATGATAAACAGGATTGCTTCCCTAATTTCCTTTTCTGCTTTTTCATTGTTAGAATATAGAAACACTGTCGATTTCTGTGTATTGATTTTTTATCCTGCGACTTTGCCAAATTTGTGGATGAGCTCTAACAGTTTTCTGGTAGAGTCTTTAGGATTCTCTAGGTATAGTATCATGTAATCTGAAAATAGCAATGGTTTTACTTCTTCCTTTCCAATTTGGATTCCTTTTATTTCTTTTACTTCTCTGGTTGATGTGGCTTGGACTTCCAGAACTATGTTGAAGAGTAGTGGTGAGAGCTGTTATCCTTGTCTTGTTCCTGATCTCAGTGGGAATTCTTTCAGCTTTTCACCATTGAGAATGATGTTTGCTGTGGGTTTGTCATATATGGCCTTTATTATGTTGAGGTAGGTTCCCGTTATGCCCACTTTCTGAAGAGTTTTTATTAGAAATGGGTGTTGGATTTTGTCAGAGGCTTTTTCCGCATCTACTGAGAGGATCATATGGTTTTTAATCTTCACTTTTTAATGTGGTGTATCCCACTGATGGATTTGCGGATATTGAAGAACCCTTGCATCCCTGGGAGAAATTCCACTTGATCATGATGTACAATCCTTTTAATGTATATTTGGATTCGGTTTGCTAGTATTTTGTGGAGGATTTTTGCATCAATGTTCATCAGTGAAATTGGCCTACAGTTTTCTTTTTTTGTGGAGTCTTTGTCTGGTTTTGGTACCAGCGTGATGGTGGCCGCATAGAATGAGTTTGGGAGTATCCCTTCCTCTAAAATTTTTTGAAATAGTTTCAGAAGGAGATGTGTTAGCTCTTATCTAATAGTTTGATAGAATTTGCCTGTGAAGCCATCATGGACATTTGTTTGTTGGAAGTTTTTCAATCACAGTTGCAATTTCAGTTCTTGTGATTGGTCTGTTGATCTTTTCCATTTCATCTTGGTTTAGTCTTGGAAGATTATACTTTTCTAAGAATTTGTCCATTTCTTCTAGGTTTTCTGTTTTATTGGCGTATAGTTGCATATAGTAGTCTCTTATGATCCTTTGTATTTCTGTGATGTCTGTTGTTACTTCTCCTTTTTCATTTCTAATTTTATTGATTTGAGTCCTCTCTCTTTTTTTCTTGATAAGTCTGGCTAAGGGTTTATCAATTTTGTTGATCTTTTCAAAGAACCAGCTTTTCATTTCATTGATCTTTTCTATGGTTTTCTTTGTTTCTCTTTCATTGATTTCTGCTCTGATCTTTATGATTTCTTTCCCTCTACTAACTTTAGGTCTTGTCTGTTCTCTCTCAAGCTGCTTAAATGTAAAGTTAGCTTGTTTATTTGGGCTTTTTCTTGTTCCCTGAGGTGGGCTGGTATTGCTATAAACTTTCCTCTTAGAACGGCTTTTGGTGCATCCCATAGGTTTTGGAGTGTTGTATCTTTGTTGTCATTTGCCTCTAGGTATGTTTTAATTTCCTCTTTGATTTCTTCAGTGATCCATTGGTTTTTTAGTAGCATGTTGTTGAGTCTCCACATGTTTGTGTTTTTTGCAGTTTTTTTCTTGTTGTTGATTTCTAGTCCTATAGCGCTGTGGTCAGAAGAGGTGCTTGATATGATTCAAATTTCCTTAAAGTTACCGAGGTTGGGTTTGTAGCCCAGGATGTGATCAATCTTAGAGAATGTTCCATGTGCACTTGAGAAGAATGTGTATTCTGTTTCTTTTGGATGGAATGTCCTATAAATATCTATTAAGTCCATCTGGTTTAATGCTTCATTCAGGGCCTGTGTTTCCTTATGGATTTTCTGTCTGGTTGATCTGTCCATTGCTGTGAGTGGGGTGTTAAAGTCCCCCAGCATTAGTGTGTTATTTTTGATTTGTCCTTTTAAGGTTGTTAGCAGTTGCCTTCTACATTGTGGTGAACCTATGTTGGCTGCAAAGATATTTAAAACTGTTATATCTTCTTCTTGGATTGATCCTTTGATCATTATGTAATGTCCTTCTTTGTCCCTTAAAATATTCTTCATTTTAAAGTCTATTTTGTCTGATATGAATATTGCCACTCCAGCTTTCTTTTGATCCCCATTTGCATGAAATCTTTTCTCCCATCCTCTCACTTTCAATTTGTATGTGTCCCTAGAAGTGAAGTGGGTCTCTTGAAGAGAGCATATATATGGGTCTTGTTTTTGTATCCATTCAGCCAGTCTGTGTCTTTTGGCTGGGGCGTTTAGTCCATTCACATTTAAGGTAATTATTGATATGTATGTTCTTATTGCCTTTTTATTAATTACCTTGGATTTGTTTTTGCTGCTCTTTTTCCTTTCCTTCTTCTCTTGTTCTTTCCTGCCTAAAGTTCCTTGAGTATTTGTTGTAAGGCTGGTTTAGAGTTGCCGAATTCTCTCAGTTTTTGCTTATCTGTGAAGGTTTTGAGTTCTCCTTCAAATCTGAATGAGAGCCTTGCTGGGTAGAGTAATCTTGGTTGGAGGTTTTTCTTTTCATCACGTTGAATATATCATGCCACTCCCTTCTGGCCTGCAGAGTTTCTGTTGAAAAATCTGCCGATAGCCTTATTGGAGTTCCCTTGTATGTATTTGTTTCTTTTTCCTAGCTGCTTTCAAGATTTTCTCTTTGTCTTTAATTTTGGTCAGTTTGATTAGTATGTGTTTCGGGGTGTTCCTCCTTGGGTTTATTTTATATGGTACTCGTTGTGCTTCCTGGATTTGTGTGAGTGATTTCTTCCCCATGTTAGGGAAATTTTCGGCTATTACCTCTTGGAATATTTTTTCTGTCTCCTTCTCTCTCTCTTCTCCTTCTGGCACCCCTATAATACGAATGTTGGTGTGTTTCACGTTGTCCCAGTGTTCTCTGAGACTCTCTTCATTTCTTTTCAATCTTTTTTCTCTTTTCTGTTCTGTGTCCATAATTTCCACTAATCTGTCCTCCACCTCGCTTATTCGTTCTTCTGCCTCCTGTATTCTGCTGTTAGCTGCTTCTAGTGAATTTTTTATTTTAGTTATTGCATTTCTCATCTCTTCTTGTTTAAGTTTTATATCTTGTATCTCTTTGCTCAGTGTTTCTTGTAAGTTATGCATCTTTGCCTCCAGTTTATGTCCAATGTTTTGCATCATCTTCAGCATCAACAATCTAAAGTCTTTTTCCTGGAGGTTGAGAATCTCCTCATCGCTTATCTGATTTTCTGGGGTTTTTCCTTTCTCTCTCATCTGAGTTATAATTCTCTGTCTTTTCATGTTTATAGGTTTTTGGTGTGGTGACCTTTTTTACAGATAATAGAGTTGTAGCCTCTCTTACTTCTGATGTTTGCACCCCTGTGGCTGAAGTCAGTATGGGGGCTTGGTGTAGGCTTCCTGATGGGAGGGGCTGATGCCTGCCCCCTGGTAGGTGGAGCAGATTCTAATCCCTCTGGTGGGTGGGGCTTAGTCTCTGGATGGGATTAGAGGCAGCTGTGTGCCTGAGAGGTCTTTAGGTAGCCTGTTTACTGAGGGGTGGGGCTGTGATCCCACCTGTATTGTTGTTTGCCCTGGGGCTTCTCAGCAGCTGCCTGACTGGTGGGGCCAGATTTTCCCAAAATGGCCACCTCCAGAGAAAGGCCCTGTTGCTGAATATTCCTGAGAGCTTCACTTTCAATGTCCTTCCCTCACAACAAGCCACATTCACCCCTCTTTTCCCAGGATGTCCTGTAAGAACTGCAGTCAGGTTTGACCCAGATTCCCTTGGAGACTTTGCTTTGCCCTGGGACTCAGTGCACGTGATAGTCTGTGTGTGCCTTTTAAGAATGGGGTCTCCATTTCCCCAAGTCCCATGGAGCTCTTGCTCACAATCCCCACTGGCCTTCAATGCCAGATGCTCCGGGGCTCTTTCTCCCAGTGCCAGATCCCCACACGTGAGAGTTTGATGTGTGGCTCAGAACTCTCACTCCTGTAGGTGAGTCTCTGTGAACCAGTTAGTTTCCAGTCTGTGGAGCTTCCCACCCAGTGGTTATGGGGTTGTTTATATCGAAAAATTGCCCCTCCTACCTCTTGATGTGTCCTCCTCTTTTTCTTCTGGAGTAGGGTATCTTTTTTTAAGGTTTCCGGTCCTTTTGGGTGGGGCTTGCTCAGCTTTTAGTTGTGAATTTTGTTGTTTTTAGGAGAGAAGTTGAGCTCCAGTCCTTCTGTTCTGCCATCTTAATCTCGTCTGCCAAGATGTATTTTACTGGTGAGGAAACTAAAGCCCAGAGAGGTTAAGTTTACCTGCTCAGGATCACATAGCTAGGGAGTGGCATAGCAAGGACTCAAACTCAGGTGTGTCTGCTTTTAGCACTCTAGTATCTAACTATATTGCCACAACCTCTTGCCAATCTAGAGTAATAATTTATGCTCCCAGTATAAAATTGATTTCCTACATGGGTATTAACAACAACAAAAGAAAGAAAAAGAAAGCAAGCAAGCAATAATTTTTTTAGATTACTGCTTATTGAGGCAGAAGCATGAACCTTTGAATTTAGAAAAGTGTTTATGATAATTAGGAGAAATGAAGGCAGTGTCTGTTCCCCATCTGTAACCTTCTGAGTATTTGTGGGATCACTGTACTGATACAATGCACTTCTACACTCTAATGGCTTGGAATCAAGGTTAATCTTGGAATTTTTTTCCCAAGATTTGTATAAAACATTCTTCAATGGATTAAGAAGATGTGGTATATATATGCAATGGAATACTATTCAGCCATAAAAAGAATGATATAATGCCATTTACAGCAACATGGATGCAACTGGAGATTCTCATACTATGTGAAGTATGTAAGAATGAGAATGATAAATAACTCTATGATACCACTTATATGCGAGATCTAAAATATGGCACAAATTACCTATCTACAAAATATAAATAGACTCATGGACAAGGAGAAAAGAGTTGCAGTTGCCAAGGAGGAGGGGAAGGGATAGGGATAGACTGTGAGCTTGGGGTTAGCCAATGCAAACTACTTCATTTAGAATGGATAAACAGCAAAAGTCCTACTCTATAGCACAGGGAACTATATCCAATCTTAAGGGATGGACCATGATGGAAAACAATACGAAAAAGAATGTGTGTGTGTGTGTGTGTATATATATTTATATATACATGTATGTATGTATGTAGGTATATATGTATATATATGTATGTGTGTATATATATGTATATGTGCATATATGTGTATATATATGTATATATGTGTATATATATATATATCTGAGTCACTTTGCTCTACAGCAGAAATTGGCATAACAATGTAAATCAGCTATGCTTTAATAAAAAATTAAAAAAAAACCCCAAACATTCTTCAAGTTAATATACATATAATGATTTAGCTTTTCAAAAAATATGCATTTATGTTCAGATCAAATTCTCAGCCCTACCCATTGGTTTCCATAAATACTGATAAGTAAAAGGATTCTTTGTTTACTTAATGAAATCCAAAATAAAAATAAACTAAGAAACCTAAGTTCATTGAATTTATTTGCCTCCATGGTTTCACATGATTCAACTGTAGAGTGATCTGATGTTCATACCATCTTTGTTTCCTATATTTTGGAAAGAAGGAAATGGCTGTATAGGTTGTCTGAGGTTAAAGGGAAGCCTACTTGCTCTGGTCTCACAAAGATATATATGCATACAAAATTACCTTATTATAATCTTCTCCTAAAAGAAATGTGAACATCTCTAAACCATAAGCAGGCTGGTTGTATGTGCTTTGTTCTGAAGATTGTTGAGAAAGCATTGCATTTTGAGATTGTTTAAAGTTCACAGGAGACAACTGGTTCAGATGTTTGTGCAAATACTTTGAATAGTGTAAATTTATGTGTATAAATGCTATCCAGGGTTATACCCTCTGTTGGTAAGAATAATTTTAACTCTCCCTTTTGGCATAAGAAAGGTCTGAGATTTTGGTGGAATGGAAAATGTCCCTTCAAGTTTTAAATAGCATCTCCTTTATAGAAGTGCACAGAAGAAAGAAAGAAAAAAGCATGGCAAAGACAGACACCTTTCATGACCAGTAAAATTGGAACCTTTTATCTTTTTATGGTCAATTTACATTTAAATGGAGAGACCCTTTAGTGCTGATGGAGGTGAGGAGAAAATGGTGTCTGCATCATGAATAATAAAAATCAGGGGGAAATGTCAGGTTTTCAGCCTACTAGCACATTTTGTTGCTATGACAACAGAATGAAAAGTGTTCTCTTAAAGAGAAACATTGCATTTTGTTGGGGATTAAAGCAAAACTCAGTCAACGTAATATATTTAAATACAATCTTAGATTCATAAATACCAAGGATATATTGAAAAAGACTTTGAGTTCTCTGATTTTTGAGATGTAATTATGAGAAGAGTCATACTGAGGGCGGTGAGGAGAAGCATTAAGATGAAACTTTTCTGTCCCTCCAATTCCTCTTAGAAACCACAGAACCGTACCCATTAGTAGACCCATCTGGTGTGGAGCCAGAAATTGGCACCAAATGGAGGTAGATACTTTTGGTTCTCAGATATTTAAGCAGGCCGTATTTTAACATTCTTACTGCATACATATTATTTTTTTGTCTGAGCCCACGTTAATTATTTTTTAAACAATTAAACCTGGCTTGAACTCAACTAAACCAAAAATTAAAAATTTCCACATTGCAAAGTGACACCTGACTACCTACTAAAAGAGATAATGTTGAGAGATGCTTATAGAGAATCCCTATTTAAAATTCTGTAAATACAGGAAATAAGAATTTCCCAGTGGTGGAGATTATATTCTATTGATTTATGTAGCCCAGGTGGGGTCTAGATGTTTGATCTTATCAGTATCAGCTCAAAATTGCACTTGGAGAGCTTTTGCTTCCATACCCAGATAGGATGGTTGTAGCCTATGGCAGATATCTCTTAATTGATTGTGGCACTCTTTTATGCCAAGCCTGGAAGCAGTTTTCAACATCCTTTTCAACACAGTGCTCTAGGCAACCAGCAGCCACTATCTATTTTTTGGAATTAGCACAAGAGATGAAACCAATTTGTTAACTCTGCTTGATCCTATGAAATAACTACCATTCCTGTACATCTCATTCTGAGTTTGGGGATGAAAAAAGTCAGCTCAAGTTTTCCTTCTTCTACTAAGTTTCCCTGATTGTTCCAGTCCACACTCATTTCTTCTTCCTTAGAAAATCTTATTACCTTTATAGTTAGTGTCAAATATTTCAGCCCTTAGTTATGCATGGATCTTAATTCTCTCCCAGTATATGTGTTTGAGAGGCTTTTCCAAGTGACAGTTATGACGGAGATTTTATCAACACTGTAGTTTATGCTTCCTTTAACATTGGCCATGGCACTAGGTTGTCAAGATTGCTTTTCTGATTTTCTATTCATAGCTATAGAGGTTGCTATCTATTAGAGAAGGGGAAAAATAATGGGCCAATGGAGTTGTTTTTGTTTGTTTTGTTGATTTTTTTGACTCAGTGCCTATGGTCAGATTGAGAGGTAGTTAATAGTTTTTCTTTGGTGTCCTATAGCAACCCATTATCCCATTCCCATATGTGGGGCCTCATCCATCTTATCACAGAAAAAAAGACAGCTGATAAATTGTGATAAGGAATTTCATATGTTACTATTTGGGAAGTGTTATTATTTCTATATGGATGTCTAGAGGGAGCAATACTTAACCCAAAGACTGTATCTTCAGTGGAAAAATTCCAGGCTCTGATTTTTTGGAAGTATGAGGGAGAAGAAATTTGAGGGCAGGCTGGCTCAAATCATGACATCTGAATAACCATCTACTGTATACATAAGGCTAATATTGGTAAGTTAGTGGTAGCTACACTTACTCACTTTAGTCCATTTTGGCATAATGCTATCAACACTCTCTGTGGTTTGGCCACCTGCATTCTGTTAGTGAGTGCTGTTGTCATATGCTGAACCAATGGGAAAAGTTACTATTAAATTATCAGTGGCATAATGGGAGAAAATATTTGCAAATGAAGCAACCAACAGGGATTAATCTGCAAAATATGCAAATATCTCATACAGCTTAAATTATAAAAAAACACCCTGATTAAAAATGGTCAGATCTAAATAGACATTTTTCCAAAGACAGACAGATGGCCAAAAAACACATGAAAAGATGCTCAACAGCACTAATTATTAGAGAAATGCAAATCAAAACAAAAATGGGGTATTACCTCACATTGGTCAGAATAGCCATCATCAAAAAGTCTACAAACAGTAAATGCTAGAGAGGTTGTGGAGAAAAGGGAGCCCTCCTATGCTATAGGTTGAATGTAAATTGGTGCAACCACTATGGAGAAACAGTATTGAGGTTCCTTAAAAAACTAAAAATAGAGCTGTCATATGTTCCAGCAATCCCAGTCTTGGGCATATATCTGGAGAAAACCATAATTCGAAAAGATACATGCACCGCAGTGTTCATTGCAGCACTATTTACAATAGCCAAGACACAAGCAACCTAAATGTCCATTAACACAGGATTAGATAAAGGCATGGTACATATGTACAATGGAATATTACTTGGCCATAAAAATGAAATAATGCCATTTGCAGCAACAAGAATGGTCCTAGAAATTATCATACTAAGTGATGTAAGTCAAAGAAAGATACATCAAATGAGATCATTAATATGCAGAATCCAATAAAAATGATAGGAAAGAACTTACAAAATAGAAACAGTCTCAAAGATTTAGAAAACAATCTCATGGTTCCAAAAGGGGAGACATAGAGGGGAGGGATACATTATGTTGTTGGGATTGACATATACACATTACTACATGTAAAATAGGTGACAAGGACCTAGTATACAGCACAGAAAAATCTACTCAATATCATGTAATACGGGTAAAGAATCTGAAAAGGAATGGATATATGTATAACTGATTTGCTTTCCTGTATACCTGAAACTAACACAAATTTGTAAGTTAAGTATACTTCAATAAAGTTAAAAAAATAGTGGTCGCATTAAAATAAATTTACTACCCCAATTTGCAGCTAGCCATCACATGTTATTCTGGAAACACAAAACTGTATTTTGGGTGATCAGACCTAAAAAAAATGCTGCATCCTTGGTATTTCTTCAAGTATATTCAATCCTAAGCAAAATTGTAAAGTGGTTTGTTAAAGGGAGCTCTCAACTCCCAAGCTCTTACATTTTTGAAGACATCTCCTTGGCTCCCACAGGGCTTGAACACTTTCCCTTCTTTCTTAGCAAAACTGTTTCTACTCTTTCACCCCGGTTGTTGATCACTGAAACAACATGGAAGAATGTTTAGCAGTGAAGAGTTCTACATAACTTAAACTCAGCATTTGGACAAACTAATTTAACCCTTTGTCAGATAACAATCCTTTAAAAATCCCTCAGGAATAATGTTCTATGGACCAAAATTTGGAGAGTTCTGGATTTAAGATTTTTTTCCTTTTAACTGGTATAAAGCATTAAAAGACAAGGATATATTCATAAGGGTAGATTTTTAGCACTCTTCCAGGAGGTGAAGTGATATTCTTTTATCTTTTTAAAAATATACTATTTTTTATCAAAACACTCCTAACGACCCATCTATCTTGGATAACATAAGCCTACAATGTTTGAGGAATAGCATGATATAATGAAAGTTATACTGGCTTTAGAATTAGACAAACCTGCCTTTAAATCTAGTTCACTAATTAGTTATAGCATCTTTTGCAACTCAATGTTTATGAAACCTCATTTTCTTTACCTGTGAAATAGGAATAATGTCAATATTACAAGTTTGTCTTGGGGATTAAATGATATAATACATACAAAGCCCTTTGCCAAGTATTTTAATTTCCCCCCTCTCTTGCTGTCCTCATCACAAGAGGCATTTTACTTTTTAATTTTTTAAAGTTTTATTGAATTATAGTTGATTTACAATGTTGTGATAATTTGTTCTGTACAAAGTGATTCAGTTAGACATCTACTCATATCCATTTTTATCAGATCCTTTTCCCATATAGATTATCACAGAATATTGGGTAGAGTAATTTTAACCCTTTCTATAAGTATTCTCCAGAAAGGGAATATTCCATAAAGTCTGTGTGTTTTCACTAACACATTATTAATTCTTAAAATGCAGATTTTACCCTTTTGCAGAACTGAAAGAGCAAAAATTTCCATGCATTGTCATGTGTATATAAAGAGCCATCTTTTTTTATACTATTAAATTTCAAGCCTCAAAAACCAGTAAGTTGTTATGACCTTGCCAGCAATAGCTCAAGATCTTGCTATTAAATGTGGGATGCTTCACATACCATTCCAAAATATTGGCTTTAGCAAGGAATGAATTATTAAATGTCAAATTGTTATTTCCCGTGACGGTTTCCAAATGGAATGGGTCTGCACTAACTAGTAGTGAAATGTGCCTCCAGCCACCTCGCAGCTGTGGAAGAAACCAACTGCAACTCCAGTGGACTCATTTTACCTGGCAGCAGAGCACTGGAAGGCTCACCCATCTGTCAACATACATTTCTCTTCCAATCTCCTTGAGCCCCTTCTTGAATTCTTTATTGTTTAAAGAGAAAATCAAGAGCTATTCAAAATAGTGACTTTTATAAGGGCATTTCAAGTACAGTCAACTCCAGACAGTTTACTTATATGGTGTCCATGTTGTGGATTAAGATTATTTGACTTTGTTCTCTTAACTTAGTAGCATTTTGTTTCCTGTTTCATCTTCCAAATGAGTATATTGAAAAATAACAGATTTACTACTGAAATTAGTTATAAACCAAACAGCCAATATCTCCAAGCAAAGAAAAAGCCAATTAGAAAGTACTTAACCTAGGTTCTGATTGTACTTCAAATGAAAAGGAAAATGATTTCTTAGGTCAAGTTAAATTCTTTATTATATGTGTTGATGAGAATGTTTTACTGGGGCATAGGTCCTCCCTCTGAAATATGTAATATTATCAGTTACTCATGGCTTTCACATGGCATGAATACAGGCTGACATCTTATTAAATACAAACAAATGACTGTTCAGACTATTCTTGTTAATTGGGACCACCTGGGATAAAACTGTCAGTTGTTCACTGCTATAAATATTAGCCCTGTAAAATTCCCTGTATTTGTAGGCAGAAATATTTCATAGGTGATTGCTGAAATATATCTTATTAATGTACTCTTACCACTACTCTTTCTGAGTAGGACATGAGCTAGGAGGTTTAGTTCAAGCACCATTTGGCAATGATGTACCATTGTGCAGATTTTAAGATTACTTAAACTGGTGTTCAGCTTACTTGGTATTGTTGCAGCTTCTATCGTCCAAGAACCTGAGGATGAGAAAAAAAGGGGGAAATAAAATCAGCAGCTAAGAGGATTGTATTGACTAATTAAGGTATTGAGTCCTTGACTAGCTATAAATCAGCTGATAAACACATGTTCAAAGTTATGCAACTTTGCAGAAGAAGCTCAGAGAAAGGGCACACATGTGAACACTGTTAATAATCCTGAATGTTCATAGGGAGAGGTAGTAAAGTTATTTTGTCAATACATTTGGCTATGAGTCTTCATTATCAATAATATCCTTGTAGACCATTTCTTACTTTCCTCCAGTAACTTTTATGGTAGATGACTATTGGCAACAAGTGCTTTGGGAAATATTCGGATGTACATATTCATTATCTCGGTGTAATTATTTGACCACATAGCTAACCAGGCAGAATTGTGAATAGCCATATTTGATGAAGAATATAGAATTTAGAGATCTATTTCATAAAAATCATGCTAAAATAAACAACAACATAACAGCTACAACAAACACATACCTCCTGGAAAGAGACACAATCTAATTTTCAGAGTTGTCACATTATGATATGCAAAATATCCAGTTTTAAACAAAGATTATAAGACATGAAAAGAAATATGAAATACTAGCCTGTATACAGGGAAGAAAGCAGTCAATAGAAAATGTACCAGATCTTGGAATTACTACACAAACACTTTAAATTAGAAATTTAAAATATATTCACTGATGAAAGAAATCAGACAACACAGATAGAAAGATATTCCATGATCTTGGATTGGAAGAATCAATGTTGTCAAAATGACTATACTGCACAAGACAATCCACAAATTCAATGCAATCCCTATTAAACTACCAAGAGCATTCTTCATAGAACTAGAACAAAATATTTTAAAATATGTATGGAAACACAAAAGACCCTGAATAGCCAAAGTGATATTGAAAAAAGAAAAATGGAAATGGAGAAATCGGACTCCCTGACTTCAGACAATATTCCAAAGCTACCATTATCAAAACAATATGGTACTAGCACAAAAATTGGAATACAGCCCAATAGAACAGGATAGAAAGCCCAGTCACCTATGGTCAACTCATCTATGACAAAGGAAGCAAGAACATACCATGGAAGAAAGATAGTCTCTTCAATAAATGGTACTGGGAAAACTGGAAAGCTACATGTAAAAGAATGAAATTAGAACACTCTAACACCATACACAAAAATAAACTCAAAATGGATTAGAGACCTAAATGTAAAGCCAGATACTATAAAACTCCTAGAAGAAAACATAGGCAGAACAGTTTTGATCTAAATCACAGCAATCTCTTGTTGATCCACCTCCTAGAATAAGGTCAATAAAAACAAAAATAAACTCAAAAAATTTTGTATAGCAAAGGAAACCATTAAAAAAACAAAAAGACAACACACAGAATGGGAGAAAATCTTTGCAAACAATGCAAGAGACAAAGGCCTACTCTTCAAAGTATATAACAACTCATATAACTCAATAACAACAGCAAAAAAACCCAAACAAACAACCCAATTTACAAATGGGCAGAAGACCTAAATAGACATTTCTCTGAAGACGATATATGGGTGACCAACAGGCACATGAAAAAATGCTTGACATCACTAATTATTAGAGAAATGCAAATCAAAACTACAGTGAGGTACCACCTCATACCGGCAAGAATGGCCATCATTAACAAGTCAACAAATTGCAATTGCTGGAGAGCGTGTGGAGAAAAGGGTACCCTACTTAACTTTTGGTGGGAATGTAAATTGGTACAACCACTATGGAAAACAGCATGGAGGTATCTCGGAAAACTAAACTGGAATACCATGATCCATCAATCCCACTCCTGGGCATATATGCAGACAAAACATTCAATCAAAAAGATATTTGCAGCCCTATGTTAATTGCAGCAGCATTCACAATAGCCAAGACATGGAAACAACCTAAATGTCCATTGACAGTTGAATGGATTAAGAAAATATGGCACATGTATACAGTGGAATGCTACTCAGCCATAAAAAGGACAAAATAATGTCATTTGTAGCAACGTGGATGGAACTAGAGACTCTCATACTAAGTGAGGTAAGTCAGAAGGAGAAAGACAAATACCATATGGTATTACTTATATGTGGAATCTAAAATATGGCACAGATGATCCTATCCACAAAACAGAAACAGATCACAGACCTGGAGAGCAGACTTGTGGTTGCCAGGGAGGAGGGGGAATGGAGTGGGATGGACAGGAAGTTTGGGGTTGATGAAAGTGAACTATAACATTTGGAATGGATGGGCAATAGGGTCCTACTTACAGCACAGGGAACTGTGTGTGATTGGGTTACTTTGCTGTACCTCACAAATGGAAGAAATGTTGTAAATCAACTATATTTTAATAAAAAATATGTCCAAAGAATTATAAGAAATTGTTTAAAAAATAAAGGAAAATATGAGAGCAATGTCCCACAAAATAGAGAATGCCAATAAGGAGCTATAAATTAGGAAAAAAGAGAATCCAAGGGGAATTACAGAGTTGAAGAATAACAATAGCTGAAATAAAAAATTCTCTATCAAAGCTCAACAGCATATTTTAGAAGACAGAACAAGCAGAAAATTTGAGATACTTCGACTGAAATTATCCAATCTGAGGAACAAATAAATAAGAATGAATAAAAATAAACAGTGCCTAAGTGACTTGTGGGACACTATAAGCTACTCATAATGTAAGTTCAAATGGAGATAAGAGAATGAAAGTGGTAGAAATGATATTTTAAGGAAAATTGCTGAAAACTTCCCAAATGTGAAAAAAAATTAATTTATACACCCAGGGAGCTCAATGAGCTTATGGAAGAATAAACTCAAAGAGATCTATGCTTAGACACATCATAATCATACTGTGAAATGAAAAAGACAGAATGTTGACAGCATTGAGAGAGGCAACTCATTCCATAAAGGGGACACTCAATAAAATTAACAGCTTTTTTCTCATTATAAACTATGTATGCCAGGAGGCCAAGGGATGATATATTTTCAAAGAACTCAAAGAAAAAAACCTTTAACCAAGAGTTTTATGTTCAGCAAACTATCCTTCAAAAATAAAGAATTTAAGACATTTTCAGGTAAACAAAACTGAGATAATCTGTGCCTGGAATACCTACCCTCTAAGAAATATTAAGGCAAGCTCTTTAGGCTGAAATAAAACAGCAGTAGAAAGTAACTAAAATCCACATGAATAAATAAAGATTATCAGTAGCTGTAACTATATGGGTAATTATAAGTGACAATATGTATTTTTTCATAAGACCTTTTATTCTAATTTAATGCACAACTACATAAAGCAACAGTTTTAAAGCTGTGTTTATGGAACAGTACAGTACAGTAACAATACAAAGGATCAAAGTAAAGTTTTTGTGTACAATTGATATTAAGTTGGTATTAATATGAACTGGATTAGTATTATTAACATACTAATTATTATATCTAGAGAAACCCCTAAGAAATTAAAAATGTATATAATTGATAAAATAGCACACTAGAAAATATATATTCATCACAAAAGATAGTATTAATAGGATCAGAAGAGAGAAATGAAAGACTTATAGAAAACAAGTAGCAAAATGGGAGTTATAATTGCTAACTCAGTACATAGAATTCATTGTAGGAATATGGATTAAAATTTTAATTAAAAGGCAGACATTGGCAGAATAGGCAAAAAAAATGATTCAACTATATGCTGTCTCTGAAGGATGCACTTTAGTTTATAGATTAAAGTAAAAGGAGAGAAAAAGTATACCATGCAAACATTAACTAGAAGAGAGGTATGGTAACTATGAGTATAGACATAATGGTCTTTAGAAAAAAGCTGGTAATAGAGACAAGGAATATTTTAGAATAACAAAAATAACACCTCAGTAAGATATGACAATTATAAACATGGTGCACCTAACAACAAAGCCCCCAAATACAGAAAACAAAACTAGATAGAATTGAAGAGAGAAATAAACAGGTTATTTATAATAGCTAGAAACTTCAATACCCCATTATCAATAATAGATAGAATAAGCAGAAGATCAAAACCAACTAGAAGAATTGCACAACACAATGAACCAAGCAGACCTAAACAGACATCAAAGATCACCAAAAAAGAACAGAATTTACATTCTTTTCATGTGCATGTGGACATTCTTGAAAATAGGCCACATGATAGGCTATGAAAGAAGTCAATATATTTTAAAGGAATTAAATCATATGAGCCATGTTCTTCAAAAGCAATGGAATGAAATTAAAAACGAAAGAAATTTGGTACATTCACAAATATGTGTAAATTTTTATAAACATACTCATAATTAGCAAAGGGTTAAAGAAGAAATCACAAGGAAGATAGAGCAACATTTTGAAATGAATGAAAATGAAAACACGCATACCAAAACTTATGGAATGAAAGTAGTGCTTAGAGGGAAATTTATAACCATAACAGCTGTATTAAAAAAGAGAAGATAGCAAATCAAAACGTAGTTTTACAACACGAGGAACTAAAAACATTAGCGAAATAAACTCAAAGCAAAAAGAAGGAAATAATAAAGATTATAGCAGAAATAAATAGAGAATTGAAAAAACAACAGAGAAAACAGAACAGTGAAAGTTCCTTTTTTTGAAAATATCAACAATGTTGATGAAACTTTAGTAACACAGATCAAGAATAAAAAGGAATAAAGCTACTAAAATCACAAATTCAAAGGGACATTACTACAGAACTTAAGAAAAACTTTAAAAGTAATGTGAAGGAGTACTATGGAAAAGAGATAAACTAGATGAAACTGACAAATTCCTAGAAAGACTCAAATTATTAAACCTGATGCAAGAATAAAAAGAAAATTCTAATAAATAAAAGTGATACAAGAGACTGAGCCAGTAATTAAATTATTAGGAAGAAAATCTCAGAATCAGATGGCTTTCCCTATGAATTTTATGACGAATTTAAAGATATATTAATACCAATTTTCTCAAATTCCTCTAGGAAGTGGAGGAAATCCATCCTCATTCTGAGAAACCAATATTACCATGATATCAAAGCCAGACAAAGGCATCACAAGGCAACTACAGACCAGAATCATTTATGGATATGAATGCAAAAATCTTCAATATAGTAGTAGCAAATTGAATAAGGCAATGTGTAGAATGGATTAAAAAACATGACTCAAGCTGACCATGGTGGGAAAGTCTTCTATAACTATCTTCAGCTTCAATTTATCTGGGAGTATCATAATTTCTCCTTTACTTTGAAGGAGTGTTTTACTAGATATAGAATTTTTGATTTTCATTTATTTTCTTTCAACACTTTTTTTTTCTAAATTTCTATCAGGTTTTTATTGTACCAGCTATCAATTTTTTTCATTACTCAATGAATTTATCACATCTATAGTTGTATAGTGATCATAACAATCTAATTTCACAGGATTTCCATCCCACAGCCCAAGCACATCCCCCCATCCCGCAAAGTGTCTCCTCCAGAGACCGTAAGTTTTTCAAGGTCTGTGAGTCAGCATCTGTTCTTCAAAGAAGGTCAGTCTGTCCTCTTTTCAGATTCCACATGTCAGTGAAAGCATTTGAGTTGGTGTATCATTGTATGGCTGACTTCACTTAGCATGGTAACTTCTAGGTCCATCCATGTTGCTAAAAATGCTGGTATTACATTCCTTTTAATGGCTGAGTAATATTCCATTGTGTATATGTACCACCTCTTCTTGATCCACTCCTCTGTCGATGGACATTTAGGTTGTTTCCATGTCTTGGCTATTGCAAATAGGGCTACAGTGAACATCGGAGTACATGTGTCTTTGAGAGTCATGGTTTTCTCTGGATAGATGCCCAGGAGTGGGATTGCTGGATCACATGGTAGTTCTATGTTTCGTTTTCTGAGGAATCTCCATACTGCTTTCCACAGTGGTTGCACCAATTTACATTCCCACCAACAGTGTACTAGGGTTCCTTTTTCTCCACCCCCTCTCCAGCACTTACTGTTTGTAGACTTTTGGATGATGGCCATTCTGGCCGGTGTAAGGTGGTACCTCATAGTGGTTTTGATTTGCATCTCTCTAATAATGAGTGACGCTGAACATCTTTTCATGTGTTTTTTTGGCCATCTGTATGTCTTCTTTGGAGAACTGTCTGTTTGGATCTTCTGCCCATTTTTTTTGATGGGGTTATTTGTTTTTTTGGTATTGACTGGTAGGAGGTGATTATAAATTTTGGAGATTAATCCCTTGTCAGTTGATTCACTTGCAAAGATTTTCTCCCATTCTGTGGGTTGTCTTATTGTGTTGTTTAGGGTTTCCTTTGCTGTGCAGAAACTTTGAAGTTTGAGTAGGTCCCATCTGTTTAGTTTTGTTTTTACTGTCAATACTCTAAGAGGTGGATCTGAGAAGATGTTGCTGTTGTTTATGCCGGAGAGTGTTTGGCCTATGTTTTCCTCTAAGAGTTTTACAGTGTCTGGTCTTATATCTAGGTCTTTAATCCATTTGGAGTTTTTATGTTTGTATATGGTGTTAGGGAGTGTTCTCATTTCATTCTTTTCCATGTGGCTGTCCAGTTTTCCCAGCAACACTTACTGAACAAGCTGTCCTTTCTCCATTGTATATTCTTGCCTCCTTTGTCATAGATGAGTTGGCTATAGGTGCGTGGGTTGAATTCTGGGCTTTCTATCCTGTTGCACTGATCTATATATGTCTGTCTTTGTGCCAGTACCATACGGTTTTGATGATTGTTGCTTTGTAGTATAGTCTGAAGTCCGAGAGCCTGATTCCTCCAGCTCCATTTTTCTTTCTCAGGATGTCGTTGGCTGTACTGGGTCTTCTGTGCTTCCAAACAAACTTGAAAATATTTTGTTCACGTTCTGTGAAGAATGTCCTTGGTAATTCGATAGGGGTAGCATTGAACCTGTAGATTGCCTTGGGTAGTATAGTCATTTTGATAATATTAACTGTTCCAATCCACGAGCATGGTATGTCTTTCCATCTATTTGTGTCACGTTTGCTTTCTTTCAGCAGTGTCTTACAGTTTTCAGGGTATAGGTCTTTTGTCTCTTTAGGTAGGTTTACTCCTAGGTATTTTATTCTTTTGAATGTGATGGTAAACAGGATTGCTTCCCTAATTTCTCTTTCTGCTCTTTCATTGTTAGTATATAGAAATGCCATTGATTTCTGTGTATTAATTTTGTATGCTGCGACTTTTCCAAATTCATGGATGAGCTCTAACAGTTTTCTGGTAGAGTCTTTAGGATTCTCTAGGGATAGTATCATGTCATCTGCAAATAGTGATAGTTTTACTTTTTCCTTTCCAATTTGGATTCCTTTTATCTCTTTTAATTCTCTGATTTCTGTGGATAGGACTTCCAAAAAATGTTGAAGAGTAGTGGCGAGAGTGGACATCCTTGTCTTGTTCCTGATCTCAGTGGGAATTCTTTCAGCTTTTCACCATTGAGAATGATGTTCGCTGTGCGTTTGTCATATATGGCCTTTATCACGTTGAGGTAGGTTCTCTCTATGCCCACTTTCTGAGGGGTTTTTATCAGAAATGGGTGTTGGATTTTGTCAAAGGCTTTTTCTGTGTCTATTGAGAGGATCATATGGTTTTTGTTCTTCACTGTGTTAATGTGGTGTATCACACTGAGGCCGCCATCACTCTGATACCAAAACCAGACGAAGATACCACAAAAAAAAGAAAACTACAGGCCAATTTCACTGATGAACATAGATGCAAAAATGTTCAACAAAATACTAGCAAACCGCCTCCAAGATTACACCAAAATAATTGTAAATAATGGTCAAGTGGTTTTTATCCCAGGGATGCAAGGGTTCTTTAATATCTGCAAATCTTTCAACACTTTTAATATGTCATCCCATTGTCTTATGACCTACATAGTTTTTTTTTCAATTACAAATTGGAGAGGGGAGGTGAGAGGAAAGGAGAAAAGAACAGAGGGGAGGGGAGGGCAGAGCATGGAGAGGAAGGGATGGGAAAGGAAGGAAAAAATGTTCACATGGTCTTTGTTAAGTAGCTCTGTGTTGCAGCACTTCTTCATGCTTAGCCATGTCATTTATAGTGATGCTTTAGCCTTTACTTTATGGTTTCGCTTAGCTGAAGGATTAATTCATAGCAAAAGAATAGGTTCTTATGTGGTCTTTCTTTATCATTCTTCTTGTCCTGGCTATGCATCTAACTTTCTAGCTTCCTTGGTATATGTAAGAGATTTCAAAGCTCTTATTCCACAAAGTCTCTCTCTCTCTCTCTAGGTTTTATTCCCAAGCTTTCTGTGTCTATTATTTACCCCAACTCTAATATTTTGCCTCAAGTCTCAATGGAGTGAAATGAAAGTAAAAGTAAAATCTACTTTATCTGCTCATGTTGCTGAATGACCATTTTCAGGGATCTCTTTATCAGTTTCTGTAGTATTGCAAAGTTGTGGGAAAAGAAGAAAACTAGGGAAAAGAAAAATTATGGAAAAAGTAATAACTCCTGGTGATTACTCTATCTGGTAGGAAGTGGCAGTGGCTTGTTCTTTTGCCCTTCAAAGATTTCGAGGACTACACTCTGCTAAGCTTCTTAACTACTCTGAGAAAGTTCTGCATTAAACAAAGCAAAGACTTGTCCTTGTATCAGTCTTTCAGGAATTCCCAGCTAAGTCAGAACATAAGAACACAATCCTACATAATTAGGGACACATGTCAGGAATTTGGAATGCTCTCTTTAGGCCTGTTATCAAACTGGAGAGAAGTGTAGAGTGAGGGTATGTTAAAAAGCCACAATGCTCTCTTACTCTAAGTCATCTTTTTCTTGATTCAGTATTTGCTTGGTTGCTGTAAATCTTTAACTTCTTTCCAGAGTTCTCATGGAAGTTCATTTTGAGAGTCCTTTTGCTCATTTTACTGTTTCAGTATATAAAGATAGGTCCTTAGAGTTCCCTACTCTATATTTTCACTGATTTATGGTGTTAATTTTGTAAGCTTTTAATAGACTAATTTTTCATCATCAAAAAAGAACAAAATGACTGTTGTCCACCAACCATGTAATACTTTCCTTATGCATGTGGAGTAGTTAAAAGAGTTAAGCAGGAAAGAAGAAAGAGGACAAATTACTCTCATGATGATCGTACCACATGAAAATAGAACAAAATGGGAAATAGTATTACCTTCAAACACTGGGGAATATGGAATATATTTTAGTGAAAATTTAATCAATAGGCTTCTAGGTCTTCTCTTCAACCCCAAATGCCAACCTCTATTATTAGATGTCTTATAGCAAGTTGGTAACAATCCTCTGTTCTCAAGAAAAATAATTCCGATAATCTTTATGATGAACAAATAAACTTATGAACCAGAGAGGTTTAGTTAATCCCTCAAGGCTACAAAGTTGAGAAATATAAATTTATGAATTTAATTCAAGCTTCTCACCCTAAAAAATGTCACTGTAGTACATTTCCACGATGGTTATTTTTAAAGAAAGGTAAATATTTACTCATTCATTTATGGGCCTAAAAAAGTATTTCCTGTTGACTTCATAAATTGAATAAAATACTAAAAAGTTAATTGATGGATTTGCAAATTGTATGACCTTGTTAAAGACATAAGACAAATTAAAGTATGAGCTATAGTGGGTATTGGTAATTGCATACTTAGCATCTGCATTCATTCTACCTTGCTTATGGTGTCTATGATTGTATTCATCATCCTTTCTCCTTGATATGCTTTGGGCCACCATTAGGAGTGGCTTAGCACATTTCATTATCCTGGCTTGGCCAAGTCATTGGGTTCAGCAAGTAATCTCAGTATTATTCAAAATGAATCTCAACATTCGTTCTTTTTCTTTTAAAAAATTGTTATTTCCCCAATACGATTTTTTTTTCTACTGTACAGCATGGTGACCCAGTTACACATACATGTATACATTCTATTTTCTCACATTATCATGCTCCATCATAAGTGACTAGACATAGTTTCCAGTGCTACACAGCAGGATCTCATTGCTAATCCATTCCAAAAGCAATAGTTTGCATCTATTAACCCCAAGCTCCCAATCCAACCCACTCCCTTCCCCTCCCCCTTGGCAACCACAAGTTTATCCTCCAAGTCAAGAATTTTCTTTTCTGTGGAAAGGTTCATTTGTGCCATATATTAGATTCCAGATATAAGTGATATCATATGGTATTTGTCTTTCTCTTTCTGACTTACTTCACTCAGTATCAGAGTCTCTAGTTCCATCCATGTTACTGCAAATGGCATTATTGTGTTCTTTTTTATGGCTGAGTAGTATTCCATTGTGTATATATACCACATCCGCCTAATCCAATCATCTGTCGATGGGCATTTGGGTTGTTTCCATGTCTTGGCTATTGTGAATAGTGCTACAATGAACATGTGTGTGCATATGTCTTTTTTATGGAAAGTTTTGTCTGGATATATGCCCAAGAGTGGGATTGCTGGGTTACATCGTGGTTCTATTTATAGATTTCTAAGGTACCTCCATACTATTCTCCACAGTGATTGTACCACCTTACATTCCCACCAACAGGGCAGGAGGGTTCCCTTTTCTCCATATCCCCTCCAGCATTTGTTATTTGTGGACTTATTAATGATGACCTAATGAAACTGACAAGCTTTTGCACAGCAAAGGAAATCAAAAAGAAAACAAAAAGACAACTTAAAGAATGGGAGAAAGTAGTTTCAAATGATGCAACTGACAAGGGCTTAATCTCTGGAATACACAAGCAGCTTGTACAACTCAACAGCAAAAAAGCCAACGACCCAATTTAAAAATGGGCAAAAGACCTGAATAGACATTTTTCCAAGGAAGATATACAGATGGCCAACAAGTACATGAAAAAATGCTCAAAATCCCTGATTATTAGAGAAATGGAAATCAAAACTACCACGAGTACCACCTCACACCAGTCAGAATGGCCAACATTCTTTATTGAAATTCTAAGCTGAAACACTTTTTTTTCCTCTTGAGTGGCATTGAATGTGAGTTTAAAGTCTCCACTGGTACAGCAATATTATATCCCTGATGGAAAACAGCTTTAGCATCACACTGAGAGTATGGAGCGGCAGAAAGAAATAAGGTGCCTCCCAACATTAACAATCGACCAAACCATACAATCCTTTGTCTCTGCCTTTCCTCTGGGGTTCCATTAGCCAGTATATCATTTTAATGGTCTAAACCAGCTTGTGTTTTTAGTTGCTTATAATACAGTACATAAACTGGAATAGAAATTTCCATAAAATAAAGGAGGAAATTGATCATTCTTATATGTAGGACTTAAAATTAGAAACATACTATTTAGTTATGCAGTCTGTATAAAGGCACACTGTGACCTGAGGATCTATATGATTTTTCGTGCCCCAGAACACTTATCTAACATCCAACACATCTTTACTGAAGTCTCAGAATATTCTAAAGAGGGTTTCCATTTATAATACTCAATAAAACCTCAACAAGTCCTTTCTAGCCATCTATCCATACAACAAATAAAACCATTCATCTCAGCAAGGAAGGTGACCATAATCAATTTGTTAAATGCCATAATAAATTTGCTAATGCCATAATCAATTTGTTAAATTACTCAATCTGGTTTTAGTCCTTATATTTAGTTATTAACCTGATTTATACCATAAAGGCCTAGGAGTTTAGCTAACAACAAAAAATCCTCTTTAATTGGAAGAAGACTTCAAAATTTCTTTGTTATTCTTCTCTGTTACACTCATATTTATAATATGCAAGTCTTAGAGTTAGAACTTTAGTTCTAAAAGGGGCTTTAGGGAATTCCCGTCATGGCTCAGAGCTAAGAAACCTGACTAGTATCCATGAGGATGTGGGTTTTATCCTTGGCCTCACTCAGCCAATTAAGGATCCAGTGTTTCTGTGAGCTGTGGTGTAGGTTGCATATGCAGCTCAGAGCCTGCATTGTTGTGGCTATGGCATAGGCTAGCAGCTATAGTTCTGATTCAACCCCTAGCCTGGGAACTTCCATATGCCTCAGGTGCAGCCTTAAAAAGACAAAAAAATTAAAAAAATAAATAAAAGGGGCCTTAAATCTTGACAAATTAATTCTAGCTAGTTGATATGTTTGTCTTCATAGAGTGAAAATAAAATAAGGGGCCAAAATAAACAATTAAAGACTACCTACTTTCACTTTTTTGATTTAGTAAATGACCATTTCCAGGGATATAAATAATCTTCCAAACAACTGAAGAAGTGAGAAGACTTTCTCACTCATTCTGTGAGGCTAACTAATATTATCCAAATATCAAAACCAGAGACACTACGAGAAAACTACAGACTGATATCTCTTTTGAACATTGATGGGAAAATCCTCAAAAAACTAGTAATAAACTGAATTCAACAGCATACTAAGAAGATTATGTAGCAAGACAAGTAAAATATATTCCTGGAAAAAACCCAAGTAAAGAAATTAAGAAATGAAAAAGTAGAAGTCACAATTGATACCACAGAAAAACAAAAAACAATGAGAGAATACTATGAACAATTGTATGCCAACAAATTTGAAAAGGTAGAAGAAATGGACAACTTTCTAGAGACTTACAGCCCACCAAAACTGAATCAAGAAGAAGCAGATCAACTGAAGAGACCAATCACTAGAAATGAAATTGAATATGTCATAAAAATACTCCCTATAAATAAAAGTCCAGGACCAGATGGCTTCACAGGTGAATTATACTAAACATACAAAGAGGAATTTATACCCATTCTCCTTAAATTTCTACAAAATGTTGAAGAAGGAACACCCCCAAAGACATTCTATAATGCCACCATCACCCTAATTCCAAAACCAGACAAAGATACCACCAAAAAAGAAAACTATAGGCCAATAGATTTGATGGATATAGACGCAAAAATTCACAACAAACTTTTAGCCAACCGAATCCCAACAACACATCAAAGAGATCATACACCACAACCAGGTAGAATTCATCCCAGGTTCACAAGGATGGTTCAACATACACAAATCAATCAAGGTCATACACCACATTAACAAAAGAAGTCACAAACCACATGATCATCACAATAGATGCAGAGAAAGCATTTGACAAAGTAAAACATCCATTCATGTTCAAAACTCTTACCAAAGTGGTTATAGAGGGAACATACCTTAATATAATCAAACCCACAGCAAATATAATACTCAATGGAGAATAGCTGAAAGCCCTCCCACAAAAATCTGGAACAAGACAAGGATGCCCACTCTCACCATTGTTATTCAACATAGTATTGGAAGTCCTAGCCACAGCAATCAGACAAACAGCAATCAGACAAAGGAAATAAAAGGCATCCACATAGGAAGAAAAGAGGTAAAACTGTCATTGTATGCAGATGACATGATACTATACATAGAAAACCCTAAAGAATCAACCCCAAAACTACTTGACCTGATCAACAAATTCAGCAAAGTAGCAGGATATGAGATTAACATTCAGAAATCACTCGCATTTATGTATACTGACAAATATTAGAAAAGGAATACAAAAATACAATACCTTTTAAAATTGCATCCCATAAAATCAAATACCTGGGAATACTCCTGACCAAGGAAGTTAAAGACCTATGCTGAGAACTATAAAACATTAATCAAGGAAATTAAAGAGGATTCAAAGAAATGGAAAGCTATTCCATGCTCCTGGGTTGGAAAAATTAATATTGTAAAAATGGCCATATACATCAAAGCAGTCTACAGATTCAATGCAATCCCTATCAAATCACCCATGACATTTTTCACAGAACTGGAGCAAACAATCCAAAAATTTTTATGGAAGTACAAAAGACCCAGAATCGCCAAAGCAATCCTGAGAAACAAAAACCAAGCAGGAGGCATAACTCTCCCAGACTTCAGGCAATATCACAAAGCCACAGTCATCAAGACAGTGTGGTTCTGGTACCAAAACAGACAGACAGACCAATGGAACAGAATAGAGAACCCAAAAAGAAACCCAGACACCTTTGGTCAATTAATCTTTGACAAAGGAGGCAAGAACATAAAATGGGAAAAAGAAAGTCTATTCAGCAAGCATTGCCGGGAAACCTGGACAGTTGCATGCAAATCAATGAAACTGGAACACACCCTCACACCATGCACAAAAATAAACTCAAAATGGCTGAAAGACTTAAATATACGACAGGACACCATCAAACTCCTAGAAGAAAACATAGGCAAAACACTCTCTGACATCAACATCATGCATATTTTCTCAGGTCAGTCTCCAAAGCAATAGAAATGAGAGCAAAAATAAACCCATGGGACCTCATCAAACTGAAAAGCTTTTGCACAGCAAAGGAAACCCAAAAGAAAACAAAAAGACAACTTACAGAATGGGAGAAAGTAGTTTTATTTATTTATTTATTTATTTATTTATTTATTTATTTATTTATTTTATTTATTTATTTTATTTTCCCACTGTACAGCAAGGGGGTCAGGTTATCCTTACATGTATACATTACAATTATATTTTTTCCCCCAACTTATCTTCTGTTGCAACATGAGTATCTAGACAAAGTTCTCAATGTTATTCAGCAGGATCTCCTTGTAAATCTATTCTAAGTTGTGTCTGATAAGCCCAAGCTCCCTCCCCCTCCCACTCCCTCCCCCTCCCATCAGGCAGCCACAAGTCTCTTCTCCAAGTCCATGATTTTCTTTTCTGGGGAGATGTTCATTTGTGCTGGATATTAGATTCCAGTTATAAGTGATATCATATGGTATTTGTCTTTGTCTTTCTGGCTCATTTCACTCAGTATGAGATTCTCTAGTTCCATCCATGTTGCTGCAAATGGCATTATGTCATTCTTTTTTATGGCTGAGTAGTATTCCATTGTGTATATATACCACTTCTTCCGAATCCAATCCTCTGTGGATGGACGTTTGGGTTGTTTCCATGTCCTGGCTATTGTGAATAGTGCTGCAATGAACATGCGGGTGCACGTGTCTCTTTTAAGTAGAGTTTTGTCCGGATAGATGCCCAAGAGTGGGATTGCGGGGTCATATGGAAGTTCTATGGATACATTTCTAAGGTATCTCCAAACTGTTCTCCATAGTGGCTGTACCAGTTTACATTCCCACCAACAGTGTAGGAGGGTTCCCTTTTCTCCACAGCCCCTCCAGCACTTGTTATTTGTGGATTTATTAATGATGGCCATTCTGACTGGTGTGAGGTGATATCTCATGGTAGTTTTGATTTGCATTTCTCCTCTAATCAGCGATGTTGAGCATTTTTTCATGTGTTTGTTGGCCATCTGTATATCTTCTTTGGAGAAATGTCTATTCAGGTCTTTTGCCCATTTTTCCATTGGTTGATTGGCTTTTTTGCTGTTTGGTTGTATAAGTTGTTTATATATTCTAGAGATTAAGCCCTTGTCGGTTGCATCATTTGAAACTATTTTCTCCCATTCTGTAAGTGGTCTTTTTGTTTTCTTTTGGGTTTCCTTTGCTGTGCAAAAGCTTTTCAGTTTGATGAGGTCCCATGGGTTTATTTTTGCTCTCATTTCTATTGCTTTGGGAGACTGACCTGAGAAAATATTCATGATGTTGATGTCAGAGAGTGTTTTGCCTATGTTTTCTTCTAGGAGTTTGATGGTGTCCTGTCGTATACTTAAGTCTTTCATCCATTTTGAGTTTATTTTTGTGCATGGTGTGAAGGTGTGTTCTAGTTTCATTGCTTTGCATACAGCTGTCCAGGTTTCCCAGCAATGCTTGCTGAATAGACTTTCTTTTTCCCATTTTATGTTCTTGCCTCCTTTGTCAAAGATTAATTGACCATAGGTGTCAGGGTTTATTTCCGGATTCTCTATTCTGTTCCATTGGTCTGTCTGTCTGTTTTGATACCAGTACCACACTGTTTTGATGACTGTGGCTTTGTAGTATTTCTTGAAGTCTGGGAGAGTTATGCCTCCTGCTTGGTTTTTGTTTCTCAGGATTGCTTTGGCGATTCTGGGTCTTTTGTTGTTCCATCTAAATGTTTGGATTGTTTGTTCTAGTTCTGTGAAAAATGTCCTGGGTAATTTGATAGGGATTGCATTGAATCTGTAGATTGCTTTGGGTAGGATGGCCATTTTTACAATATTGATTTTCCCAATCCAGGAACATGGAATATCTTTCTATTTCTTTACATCTTCTTTGATTTCTTTGATGAAAGTTTTATAGTTCTCGGCATATGGGTCCTTTCCCTCCTTGGTCAGGTGTATTCCGAGGTATCTGATTTTGTGAGGTGCAATTTTAAAAGGTATTATATGTTTGTATTCCTTTTCTAATATTTCATTGCTGGTATACAGAAATGCAACTGACTTCTGAATGTTAATCTTATATCCTGCTACTTTGCTGAATTTATGAATCAGTTCAAGGAGTTTTGGGGTTGAGTCCTTAGGGTTTTCTATGTATAGTATCATGTCATCTGCATACAGTGACAGTTTGATCTCTTCTCTTCCTATATGGATGCCTTTTATTTCTTTTGTTTGTCTAATTGCTGTGGCTAGGACTTCCAAAACTATGTTGAAGAGCAGTGGTGAGAGTGGGCATCCCTGTCTTGTTCCAGATTTGAGTGAGAAGGCTTTCAGTTTTTCCCCATTGAGTATTGTACTTTCTGTGGGTTTCTCATAAATGGCTTTGATTATATTCAGGAATGTTCCCTGTATACCCACTTTGGCGAGGGTCTTGATCATGAATGGATGTTGGACTTTGTCAAGTGCTTTTTCTGCATCTATTGAGATGATCATATGATTTTTGACTTTTTTTTTGGTTAATGTGGTGTATGATGCTGATTGATTTGCGTATGTTGAACCATCCTCGTGAACCTGGGATGAACCCAACCTGGTCATGGTGTATAATTTTTTTGGTATGTTGTTGGATTCAGTTGGCTAAGATTTTGTTGAGAATTTTTGCATCTATATTCATCAATGATATTGGGCGATAGTTTTCTTTTTTGGTGGTATCTCTGTCTGGTTTTGGAATGAGGGTGATGGTGGCATCATAGAATGTCTTTGGGAGTATTCCTTCTTCTTCAACCTTTTGAAAGAGTTTAAGGACGATGGGCACCAATTCCTCTTTATATGTTTGGTAAAATTCCCCTGTGAAGCCATCTGGTCCTGGACTTTTATTTGTAGGGAGTGATTTTATGACCTCTTCAATTTCATTTGTAGTGATCGGTCTGTTCAGTTGGTCTGTTTCTACTTGATTCAGTTTTGGCAGGCTGTAAGATTCTAGAAAATTGTCCATTTCTTCCAGATTGTCAAACTTGTTGCCGTAGAGTTGTTCATAGTATTCTCTTATGGTTTTTTGTATTTCTGCTGTATCTGTTGTGATTTCTCCTTTTTCATTTCTAATTTTGGTGATTTGGGTTCTTTCTCTCCTCTTTTTAGTGAGTCTGGCCCGGGGTTTGTCAATTTTGTTCACCTTTTCAAAGAACCAGCTCTTGGTTTTATTAATTTTCTCTATTGTTTTTTGAGTCTCTATTTGATTGATTTCTTCTTTGATCTTTATAATTTCCTTCCTTCTGCTGACTTTAGGACTTTTTTGTTCTTCTTTTTCTAATTCATTTAGGTGGAGGGTTAAGTTGTCCATTTGGGATCTTTCTTCTTTTTTGAGAAAGGCCTGTATTGTTATGAATTTCCCTCTGAGCACTGCTTTCGCAGCATCCCATAGATTTTGAGAGGTTGTGTCTTCATTATCATTTGTTTCAAGGTAGTTTTTAATTTCCTTCTTGATTTCCTCATTGATCCATTGGTTTTTTAGTAGCATGTTGTTTAGTCTCCATGTAGTAGGTTTTTTCTCTTTCCTTTTCCCATGGTTGATTTCTAATTTCATGGCATTGTGGTCAGAGAAGATACTTGAGATAATTTCTATGCTCCTAAATTTATTGAGATTCGCTTTGTGTCCCAATATGGGGTCGATTCTTGAGAATGTTCCATGAGCATTTGAGAAGAATGTGTATTCTGCTTTTTTTGGATGTAGTATCCTGAAGATATCAATGAAGTCTAACTTTTCTATTGTTTCCTTTAGGATCTCTGTTGCTTAATTGGTGTTCTGTGTAGAGGATCTGTCCATGGATGTGAGGGGGGTATTAAGGTCTCCTACTATGATTGTATTCTCATCAATATCTCCCTTTATGTCTGTTAATATTTGTTGTATGTATCTGGGTGCTCCTATATTTGGGGCATATATGTTGACGATAGTAAGATCCTCTCCTTGGATGGATCCCTTAATCATTAAGTAGTGTCCTTGTTTGTCTTTCTTTAGGTCTTTTGTTTTAAAGTCTATTTTGTCTGATATGAGTGTTGCGACTCCTGCTTTTCTGTCACGTCTATTGGCGTGAAATATTTTTCCCCACCCTTTCACTTTCAATCTATATGTATCCTTTGTCCTAAGGTGAGTTTCTTGTAGGCAGCATATTGAAGGTTTTTGCCTTTTTATCCACTCAGCCACTCTGTGTCTTTTGATTGGGGCATTCAGTCCATTGACAGTTTTTTTTTGTCTTTTGTCTTTTCTGTTGTTGTTGTTGTTTTTGCTATTTCTTGGGCCGCTCTTGCAGCATATGGAGGTTCCCAGGCTAGGGGTCGAATCAGAGCTATAACCACCGGCCTACGCCAGAGCCACAGCATCGCGGGATCCGAGCCGAGTCTGCAACCTACACCACAGCTCACGGCAATGCCGGATCGTTAACTCACTGAGCAAGGACAGGGACCGAACCCGCAACCTCATGGTTCCTAGTCGGATTCGTTAACCACTGCGCCACGACAGGAACTCCAAATTTTTTTTTTGTCTTTTGTCTTTTCTGTTGTTGTTTTTTTGTTGTTGAAGTCCATTGACATTTAAGGTGATAATTGATAGATGATTATTTAGTGCCATTTGAACCTCGTGTTCCAGTTGATTCTATGGTTCTCCAGTCTTCCCTTCTTTTTTTTTTTTTTTTTTTTTGGTTGGATGGTCTCCTGTTATTATCTGCTTGAGTGTATTTTTTTTTCATTTTTTGCAAATGCAATATTTGGTTTTGGCTTGTGGTTGCCCTGTTTTTTAAGTATGCTAACCCCTTCCCATAATTGTGTGTTTTAGCCTGATGGTCCTGTAAGTTCAAACACTTCATTACTATATTAAAATTAAGAAGAGAAACATACAAACAAACAAAAAGGGTTATTTACTTCCTAACATCCCTTGCCCACATTTTATGGTTTTGATGACTCTTTTTTATTTTTTTCTTTTTAATTTTATTTTGTTTGAAGCATGTTCATGATTAAATCTGTATGCTGGCTTATTTGAGTGACTGCTCTCTGATTGCGGTTTCCTCAGTCCTAGTTCTTATTCTTCTTCTTTTTTTTTTTCTTTTTTATTCCCTTTCCTTCCTTTCTTTTTGGTTTAGAGAAGCCCTTTCAAGATTTCCTTTATCCTGGGTTTTGTGTTGCAGTAGTCTTTAAGTTTTTGTTTGTTGGAAAAAATTTTTAATTTCCCCTTCTATTTTAAATGATAGTTTTGCTGGATAGAGTATTCTAGGTTGCATATTTTTTCCTTTGAGCACTTTAAATATCTCTTGCCATTCCCTCCTGGCCTGTAGTGTTTCTGTAGAGAAATCGGCTGATATTCTTATGGGGGTTCCCTTGTAGGTAACATTCTGTTTTTCTCTTGCTGCCTTTAGGATCCTCTCTTTATCACTAACTTTTGCCATTTTTATTATGATGTGTCTTGGTGTGGGTCTATTTGGGTTCAGTTTGTTTGGGGCCCTCTGTGCTTCTTGTATCTTGAACCCAGTATCCTTTAGATTTGGGAAGTTTCCATCGATAATTTCTTCAAATATATTTTCCATCCCCTTATCTTTTTCTACTCCTTCTGGAATTCCTATTATGCGTAGATTGGCCCGCTTTATATTATCCCATAGGTCTCTTATATTGCTTTCCGGTTTTTTGATTAAGTTTTCTGTCTGTTGACTGGATTGAGTGATTTCCATTATTTTGTCTTCCATATCACTGATTCGTCCTTCTGCATTATTCATTCTGGTTTTTACTGCCCTTAGTTCAGTTTGCATCTCTGCAAATGAATGTTCTAGTTTTTCTTGGCTCCTCCTTATATTTTCTAGTTCCTTTCTGAGGGTATCTGCATTACTGTTCATATCTTCTCTGAATTCCTTCAGTATTTTCACTATTTCTCTTTTGAACTCCAGGTCTGTCAGACTGCCGAGATCTGTTTCATTGTTGACTGTTTTAGGTGAGTTCTCCTGTTGGTTTGACTGGGGGTGGTTTCTCAGCTTCTTCATCTTGCTTGTTGTTTTCTTTCTCCTGAGGGAGTTGTACTCTCCGTTATCGGGCAGTGTTTGCCTTGTCACTACCGTGGAATATTTCCTGAGGGCTGGCGTTGTTGGTCCATCTTTTTTGAGGCAGTGTGACTTTTATGGAGTGTTGATGGAGCTAACAGTGTTTCTTTGAAGCAAAGGAGGAATTCCTGAGGGCAGACAGGACTGGGAGGTCCACACCACGATGGTAGCAGATTTCACTTGGTCATGCAGAGCTTGCTCTGGTGTTTTTAGGCTGTGGGGTTCTTGCAGGGGGTTGGCGGTGTTGGGCAGCTGTTCCTCAGGAGTGCAGCACCCCCTGGGGGCTGGAGCAGCTATCTGGGTCACTGAGAACCTAAGAGGTTCTTCCCTAGTGAAGCCCAACTCAGAAGGATGGCCTGAGAATGTAGGCAGATCTTTTCACAGTCTGGCCAAGCTTGTTACAGCTTTTCTGGGCTGCAGGGGGTCCTCCAGGAGGCTGGTGGTGCTGAGCAGCTATTCCACGGGAGTGGAGCACCCCCTGGGGGCTTGGGCGGGTAGCAGGGCCGTTGGAAACCCAAGAGGCTCCTCCCCAGGGCAGCCCAACTCAGAGAAACCACCCGAGAATTAGGCAGATCTATTAACGGCCTGGCTAGGCTTGTTCTAGCTTTTCTGGGCTGCAGGCCTTTTCTCGAGGGCTGGTGGTGTTTGGTGCTGCTCTGCGGAATTGTAGCCCCTCCAAAGGGCAAGCAGGCCTGTGCAGGGACAGCCCCTGCATTGGTAGGCTTCGGGCAATTGTTGAGGCCAGCCCTCCTGGATGGCAGGCAGCCGCAGGTTCAGTGAGAGAGTAGGGGGTGGTGGGGGTGGGGGGAGGGGATGCACTGGGAAGCACAGCTTTCAGCTAGCTAGGGGGCCTGTAAGCTTGCTGTGGCGTGGGGGGTATTCTATGGGGACCCACCCTTTCTTCTCTCCCCTCCCCAGCACGGGTGCAGACCAGGCTCTTCCCCCAGGTTCCCTCTGATGCGGCTTTCCACTTCCCCGCCCCTAGAGTATTGCTCCCTTTCTCTGTGACAGCTTTGTTTTCTAGTCTCCCAGGCAGTCTCTGCCCCGTCAAATGGTTTCTAGACCTCCCAAGCAGTTTCCGCTCCTCCCCCACCCCAGCCTGTTCTTGCTGACTAACCTTCAGAGGCGAGGTCTTGGTGCCAAGCCCCCCCCCAGGCATCCCCAGGCCCTTTCCCGGGGACTAACCTCTGGAGCTGAGGATTCGGTGCCCAGCCCCCACCCAGGCATCTCAATTTTTGGTGACTGTTCCCTTAGTTCAGATGGTCCGTTCGGTTCTTGGTCGGCTTTTCTGTACTCCAACTTACTGGTACACTCTTCTCTGCATCTGGAGATTCCTCCGGTTCGTTTGATCTTTCCCCCATGTAGGTGACTTTCCAGGGTGCGGGATCCCTTTCTCCTCCACAGTTCCCTTTCAGGAGCGCCCGTCCTGCTCGGATTCACCTTCTCTCACTCTCCTCTTTTCTCCCGTCCTGCCCAGTAATGTCACGAACTTCTTGCCGTTATTGGAGTTTAGGTTCCTCTGCCAGCGATTGGTTGTTGTTCTGTGCGAGTCATTTATTCTGTAGATGTGCTTTTTTTGTTGTGTTTGTGGGAGAGGGCGAGCATGTCCCCCTACTCCTCCGCCATCTTGTCCTCTCAGAAAGTAGTTTTAAATGATGCAACAGACAAGGGCCTAATCTCTAAAATATAGAAACAATTTATACAACTCAACAGCAAAAAAGCCAATCACCCAATGGAAAAATGGGCAAAAGATCTGAATAGACATTTCTCCAAAGAAGATATACAGATGGCCAGCAAACACATGAAAAAATGCTCAACATCCCTGATTATTGGAGAAATGCAAATCAAAACTACCACGAGATACCACCTCACACCAGTCAGAATGGCCATCATTAATAAGTCCGCAAATAACAAATGCTAGATGGTTGTGGTGAAAGGGAACCCTCCTGCACAGTTAGTGACAATGTAAGGTGGTACAATCAGTATGGAGAACAGTATGGAGGTACCTTAGAAAACTATACACAGAACTACCATATGACCCAGCAATCCCACTCTTGGGCATATATCCAGAGAATACTTTCCTTAAAAAAGACACATTCACCCACATGTTAATTTCAGCTCTATTCATAATAGACAAGACATGGAAACAACCCAAATATCCGGCAACAGATGGTTGGATTAGGAAGAGGTGGTATAGATACACAATGGAATACTACTCAGCCACAAAAAAGAATGAAATAATGCCTTTTGCAGTAACATGGAATTAACTAGAGACTCTCATCCTGAGTGAAGTAAGTCAGAAAGAGAAAGACAAAAACCGTATGTTATCACTTATATCTGCAATCTAACATACGACACAAATGAACCTTTCCACAGAAAAGAAAAATCCTGGACTTGGAGAATAGACTTGTGGTTGCCAAGGTGAGGGAGAGGTAGTGGGGTGGATTGGGACCTTGAGGTTTATAGATGTAAACAATTGCCTTTGGAATGGATTAGCAATGACATCCTGCTGTGTAGCACTGAGAACTATGTCTAGTTACTTATGATGGAGCATGATAATGTGTGAAAAAAGAATGTATACATGTATGTGTAACTGGGTCACCATGCCGTACAGTAGAAAAACAAATTATATTAGGGAAATAACAAAAAAAAAGCATCTGAGAACTCAAAAAAAAAAAAACAAAGAAAAAGATATATTCCTAGAATGTGAGGATGGTTCAATATATGAAAACATTAACAGAATAAAGAAAAACCTTACAGTTATTTCAGTTGAGCAGAAAAATAGCATTTGATAATATATAACACCTTTCATGATAAAACATTCAACAAAATTATGAAGAGAAGAAAATTTTCTCCATATAATCAAAGCTACATATGAAAATTTCAGAGCTACTAAAAGTTCTCCCCTAAGATCAGAAATAAGACCAAGGATGTCTGCTTTTGCCAATTCTATTCAACAATGTTGGAATTTTATCCCTGTATATTTAGGCAAGAAATGGAAATAAAAGCCATCCAATTTGGAAAGGAAATGGTAAAATTATCACTGTTTGCAGATGATGTGATTTTATATGTAGAAAACCATAAAACCATGAGTAAACTGTGAGAACTACTGAAAATTTTAGAAAAATTTCAGGATACAAAATTAACACACCAAAGTTCAATTTTGTTTCTATGTGGTAACAATTAACAATATATATAGGAAATTAAGAAAACCACTCTGTTTACAGTAGCATCAAAAGGAATAACGTATGTAAAAATAAAAACAATCAGTGAAAAGTTTGTATCTTGAAAGCTACAAAAATTGTTGAAAGAAATTAATACATAAATACATGGAAAGACATATTCAGAGAATCAAAGAAAGACAATATTGTTAAGATGCAATCTACAGATTCAATGCAATTCCTTTCATAGCTACAATGTTTTTTGTTATTGTTGAATCAGACTTTATCCCAAAATTCATGTGAAGTCCCAAGGGACCCCAAATAGCCAGAACAATCTTGAAAAATAGCCAAATTGGAGACTTCACATTTCCCTGATTTCAAAACTTACTACAAAATGAGAGTAATCAAAATGGTGTGGTAACTGACATAAGGACAGATCTAAATAACAATGAAATATAATAAAAACCCTAAAAATAAACTCTAAAAAATGGTTTAATTATTTTCAATAAGAGTGCCAAGACTGTTCAGTAGCGAAAGGATAATCTTCCACAAATGCTATTGGGGGAATTCAGTATCCACATGCAGAAGATTTAAATTAGACTTTTACCTTAGACTGTATACACAAAACTGACCTCAAATTGGATCAAATATCCTAACATAAGAGCTAAAACTGTACAACTCTTAAGAGAAAACATAGAGGGAAAATTTCAACACACTAGATTTGGCAGTGATTTCTTGGATATGACACCAAAAACACAGGCAACAAAAGAAAAAAACTGATACATTGTTCTCCATAAAAATTTAAAACTTTTGTGTAGCAATGGACACTATCAACAGAGTAAAAAGGCAACACATATAATATTAGCAAATCATACCTCTGATAAAGGATTAATATTCAGAATATATAAAGAATACCTACAACAATAAAAACCTACTTTTTAAAATGGGCAATGAACTTGAATAAACATTTATTCAAAGAAGATATACAAATGGCCAATAAGCATGTGAAAAGATGGTCAATATTTGTAATCTTTAGGGAACTGAAAATCAGAACCATAACAAGATACCAGCTCACACACATTAGAATGGATAATAAAGTCAAAACAAAAAGTAATGTGTTGGCGAGGATGAGGAAAAAATGTAATCCTTGTGTATTGCTGGTGAGAATGTAAAATGGTATAACTACTATGGAAAATTGTATGGTGGTTTTTCAAAAAGTTAAACATAGAATTACAATTCAAGAAATTTATCTTCCGGATATATATCAAAAAGAGTTGAAATCGGGTTCTCAAACAGATATTTTCATGTTACAATTGCTAACAGATGGAAGGACCCTAAGTTCATTGATGGGTGAATGGATAAACAAAATGTGGTATATACAATGGAATATTTTTTGGCCTTGAAAAAGAAGGAAATTATGATACATGCTACAACATAGCTTTGAGGATAGTATGCTAAGTAAAATAAGACAGTCATGTAAGGGCAAGCATTGTATGATTTCTCTTACATGAAGTACCTAGACATGTCAAATTAGAGAGACAGAAAATAAAATGATTGGGTTTTTTTTGGGGGGGGAGGAAATGGGTGAGATAGTTTTTGATAGGTATGGAGTTTCTATTTGGGAAGATGAACATTTCCTGGAGATTGACGCCATTGATAGTTACACAACAATGAGAATGGTAAATCTCTGAACTGTATGCTTAAAATGATTAAATGGTAAATTTTATGTTATGTATGTTTACCATGGTTAAAAAAAAGAAATGAAATTCTATTATATGCTATAACATGGATGGATCTTGAATACATTTTGATGAGTGAAATAAGCCAGAGACAAAAGGACAAATATTGTAAGATCCCACTTACATGAAGTATGAGATTAGTAAAATTTAGAGGCAGAAAGTAGACTAGTATTTACCAGGGCCTGGGTGGAGGGAGGATAGAAAATTACTGTTTAATAGGTATGAAATTTCAGTCTGGAATGTTGAAAAAGTTCTGGAGATGGATTGTGGTGAAGGGTCCACAACAGTGTACTTAATTCCATTGAAAAGTAAACTCAAATATAGTTAAAATGGTAAATGGTATTTATTTTTAACCACAATAAAAATAATATCTAGGCAAGTTTAGTTCCATCTACCATCTGAGGTTTCTCAATTAAAGGGAAGGTTTCTAACTGGGGCTTTGTGCACCACTCCTTGGAACAGAATCTGTAGTCAGAGGAAAGGGAAATTGTGATTGACCCTGTCTGGGTCAAAAACCACCCCTAGGGCCATGTGGAGTGAGGTGGGATAAAGTGACTAAATAAAAAGTACTACAAGGAACTGGGGAGAGGCAATTCCTCTGAAGTAAGGTAAGGTTAGGCTGCAAAAATAAATCTGAGAAAGGATGCTTCGATAGAAAAAAAAAGAAAAAGAAAAATAATTTCTCTGTTTTTGTTTGTTTGTTTGTTTTTGCCTCTCATTTCTGGCTTCTGTTCTCCATATCCTGCATTTCTTTCCTAAGCCAGCTCCATGCTGGCTCAAATTTGAAGCTCAGTTCCTTTTCCTTGATTTCCATACAGATAACATCCATATTGGATTTTTGTAGTAAAATTTTCTGAAGGATTGTAGGGGTGAAGGGATGTGTCATTTCAACAATGCAAGGGATTTTAAATTGAATTACTGATAACTCATTTCTTAAAGAGTTTCATAGCTATTTCATACGAGCTCAGGCTTCAGCCTCCTACCTTATTCATTCTACTTCCTCTCTTCTCTTTAAGCTGTTCACCTTTTCCACCCAGGAGTAGATATATGGACATATTTACCATTGTCTCATTCAGAGCAATTTAGCATTCTTTTTTAAAAAAACTGAAGTATAGTTGATATAGATTCTTTTTCAGATACTTTCCCATTATAGGTTATCACAAGATATTAAATACAGTTCCCTCTGCTATACAGCAAGTCCTTGCTGTTTATTGTATAAGTAATATAGAACTCTTTTTATACTGTCACTAGGTGCAAGTCCTATTTCAGGTTTATCTTTTTCGTGTTATTCTGCCTCTGGCTTAGATTTAATATTTAAAAAATATTATTATGCTTATTAATATAGTAATTTGTAAACACATTAATATGGTGATTAGTAAATGCTTTTCTATGAAAAATGTTTTATCTGTCACAGAAAAAAATGATTACTGGGCAGAATATTATAATCTGTGATACATTTATCTTTTCCCCATCCATGGGAGGCCTTACTCTTCTGTTCCCTTTGGGAAGCACATGAATTTTTCTGGTACCAATCTCTGCCTGGTAGCATCTTACTAAATGGCATGCATAGTAGCTATAGAGAGATTGCCTCAAAAGTTTAGATATATAGCTTCAAACCTATAAAAAGACAACAGATATTAGAAATTCTTTTTTTTAGACTTCTTGTTACTGTAATTTTTTAAATTGTTATTTCCCCAATATAATTTTTTTCCTGCTGTATAGCATAGTGACCCAGTTACACATACATGTATGCATTCTTTTTTTTTCCCATTATCTTGCTCCATCATAAGTGACCAGACATACTTCTCAGTGCCATACAGCAGGATCTCACTGCTAATCCATTCCAAAAGCAATTGTCTGCATCCATTAACCCCAAATTCTATGAGGGCTTCTGAAATACTCAAAAGCTGCATTGCTATATGTTGCTAGAATCCTGTGCTTTAACTTCTGGAGATGTACATCTCAGCTTATATTCTTGGAATTGGCTAATGTATATATGCAATCAGAAGAGTAATTGAGCATACCTATCTTCATCAATTCTGTACCCAAATAAAATGGCTTGTCTGAAGTAGTGCCTTTTAGTTATCATCACAGAAGCATAGATTAGACTCATAGAATACTACAGCTCAAGTGGTTATCCAATACAACAGTCCTCAATTTTATCTAAGGAAACTGAGGCCCAAAGAATTTCGGTGTCTCCTTATCCATTCTCTTTATACTGAATTGAATAGCTCAGGGAGCTCTGCCCAATATTCACTGATAATCTATATGGAAAAGGAATCTGAAAAAGAATGGATGTGTGTATATGTATAACTGAATCACTTTGTTGTACAGCAGAAATTGTCATAACATTATAAATCAACTATACTTGAATAAAACTTTTAAAAATGAAAAAAAATCTACATCTCCTGAGTTTCAGTCTGTTGCTTTTCTATTTCCACCAGCTAAGAGACTGCTTCTCATACAGCTAGTTTTGCCCAGAGCCCTAACTCAAAGATTTTAGATGTCTTAGGACATTTTTCTTTAGTCTCTCAACCAACACAGTGTTAAGAGCAATACAGTATTTTTTGTTTGTTCGTTTTACATCAGAGGAGCCAAAAAACACTATGAAAATGTCAACAGTATTAAAGTCTGTCATTCTGCTACTTTGTCTTTAAGTAAGTAGGCAAGCCTGTGGGAGTAACTTGGGGTAATAAAGGTTAATCACTGGGAACTTAGGGGTGCATATTCTTAATTAGTGGGTGATTAGAGATGCTCAAGGTTAATAGCTTTGTTTTCAAAGCCAGTAATTCTGATTATAAAAAAAGCTTCCCCTGTGGCACTGGCCACACCTATCAGTTGGTTCCAGACCCTAGCCAAAAGGAAAGCAAATTTAGGAGCATACTCATAAGGGGATTTAAGAGTGAGGATGACTGTCTTACCTTTGGTTGTAATTTTAATTTTCTTTAAGAATAATTTAGTCATCTTCAACGTGCTCCCTTCTTTCCTTCTTTTACAACCCAGTTATTTTGGTTTTGTCATACAGATGCAACCACAAATGGTATTTTTCTAAGGCCCATAAAACTGATAAAATAAATTAAGTTCATTACTTAGTTTCAAGGCTAGTTGATGGTTTTAAAAACTATTTGGTAAGACATTTCAAAGATTAGTTAGTACAATCAAAATTGATTTGCTAACCATTACAGGACATTAGGTAGACATTAGTTAGTGAGTGAGCCATGTTCAATATATAGGGTAAGACCTTAAATACTCAAATTGGAAGTAACCTTAGAAACTGTAACTCATTTTAAAGCTGGTGAACTGAAATGATCTGGAGAGACTGAAATATCTGCCCATGTTTACCCACCCCAGCTTAGTCAAGGACTTGGTCTTTTGATGTCTGGAAACCATTCGGCTATGGTTAACCCACATGAGCCAAATAGTACCATTTCAACTAATATATGTATACAAAAATTTATAGGAGAAGACCAGTAAGTTAGGCTTGTGCTCATTTGGTGAGCTGTGTTTTTTAAGGCTATAAAGCAGAAGATGACTTATAACTGAAAATAAATACCATTAATATGAGCGCTTAAGAAATTTACCTAAGCACTAGAATCAGCTATCCTTCTCATTAAATCCCAAATGATTTGTTATTCCTTATTACTGGATTACACTTTGGTAATCCTTCTATAGAAATCAGAAATTAACCACTTTGGACTATTATACAGGTGACTGTAGAATTTGTTTACACTACTCATTGACAAATTTAAAAATTTTGTCACTGAAAGTAGTTTGGGGGTGTGTATGCAATTGTCATTTATCTCTTTTTGTCAATAATAACTTGTTCACACAGTAAATGAAAATTGAGTCCAAAGATTGATTTATTTAAAATTGCTCAGTGGGGAAATTCATTCCTATATGCCAATTCCTTCCTTTTAATTCTCTTACTTTGTTGTGTCTTGTAAAAGAAAAAGAAAATATATTGCATTCCTAGTGCAAAATTTTGATAATATGTGTAATTAATGGAAAACAGATTTGTCATTTTATTGTGATTATCTGGAAGGTTTAAGCAACATGAGATTTATGCAAAGCATGTAATTGGTGGCATGACCCAGAGAGGTCTGTTGGAAAGTGCTATCAGTGGCTCTTGGCAGGATGCTTCATGGCAAGCTCAGAGCTCTCAGTATATGAATGTGTGTGAGCATTTCCAATAGTCTAAAGCCAAAACTCACAGGTATGCTTTTACACTAATCCTTATAATTAAGTCAGGAATTACAACAGAAAAACCCAAGGGCTACTTAAGAACCAAACCTATTAGTTTTTGGTTAATTGTGATGAAATAATGATTGCTATGAGCAATTTCCAATTTCCTAATCTCAGCAGTATTGCTCGATCCTTAGATTTGTTCATGAAGGAATAATTATCACCACTTATAGCCCTGTCAAGAAACAAAAACTGTTAATAGCTGAGGATTTCAAACTACTGAATTTTTCTTCCTTTGATTGCCTGATTATTTGACTTGCACTTGACTCAAACTCATTCTATTATCTAAGAAGCTCATTGAGAAAAGGTAGCTTTCTATACGTTGAAAATTAATAATAGGGGAAATCAATATGGGAAAGGGGGACTATTTTCTGTTACAAATATGACTCTGGGTACTACTTGTAATCAGTTTAAAGTCATGCTTATTTAAAAGCATAGGAGTATTATTAGGTCCCATTTGTTTAATTTTACTTTTGTTTCCCTTGCCTGAAAAGATAGATCCAAAAAAATATTGATAAGGCCAATGTCAAAGAGTGTACTGCTTATGTTTTCTTCCAGGAGTTCTATGGTTTCAGGTATTATGTTTAGGTCTTTAATACATTTTTAATTTAGTTTTGTATGTGGTGTGAGAAAATGGTCTTGTTTCATTCTTTTATAAGTAGCTGTCCAGTTTTCCCAACATGACTTATTGACTTAGAAGCTTTGCATAGCAAAAGAAGCCATCGACAATACCAAAAGGCAGCCTACTGAATGAGAGACTATGTTTGCAAGTAATATGTCAAAAAAGTGTTAATACTCAAAATATTTATAGAACTCATAAATAAACAAAAAGAAGCAATATAAAAAACAAAACAAATATAAAACAAAAAGAAGCAACCATATTAAAAAAAATGGGCAGAGGACCTGAATAAACATTTTCCCAAAAGGACATACAGATGGCCAACAGGCACATGAAAAGATGCTCAACATCACTAATTATCTGGGAAATTCAAATCAAAATAAAAATATCACCTCATCCCTGTTAGAATGGGTATCATCAAAAAGACAAGCAATAAGTATTGGTGAGGATGTGGAGGGAAGGGAACCCTTGTGTACTGTCAGTGGGAATGCAAATTGGTGGAATCACTATGGAAAACAGTATAGAGGTTTATTAAAAAATAAAAACATAGAATTAAGTAGTTCCACTAGATATTTATCCAAAGAAATCAAAACCACTATTTTGAAAAGATATAAGCACCCCAATGTTCAGAGCAACATTATTTACAATTGCCAAGATATGAAAGCAACCAAAATGTCCTTCAACACATGAATAAAGATGTGATATACAAACACATCTGAATATATATAATGTAATATTAGCCATAAAAAGAATGAAATTTTGCCATTTACAACAACATGAATGGACCCGGATGGTATAATAAGTCAGGCAGAGAAAGACTAGATGTTTTTACTTATATGTGAAATATACAAAATTAAACAATTGTAATAGAACAGAAATAGACTCACAGATACAGAGAACAAACTAGTGGTTACCAGAGGGGAAATGGATGAGAGGAGTGCCAAAATAGAGGTAGGAGATTTGAAGCATAGACTATTAGGTATAGTTACAAGAATATAATGTACAGCACAGGGAATATACTCAATTTACAGTAACTTTGAATATAATCTATAAAAATATCAAATTACTATGTTCACCTGAAACCAATATAAGGTTGTTAAGTCAAATATACTTTGATAAAAAATAAAATAAAAAATATAAACATGAGTGAACCCTCATATGGAAATTACTTTAAATCAGCTTGTTTTTTGTTTTTGTTTTTCTGAAATTTTGAAATAGAATCAGTGAATGGAACATAGAGTGAACTGTCTTTTGGCTCAACAGAGAGAAAAAAATAGCATATGATTAGAGTTGAGAATAGTGGAATGGAAGTACTTCTTAAAGCAGCAGGCTTTCTACCACCAGAGGCATTGAAGCAGAGTCTAGAGGTTTTATTAATCCCATTTTAAGTATGCTATAGAGGACAAAATACCTCCATTTGAAAAGAAGCTGGAATAGATAACTTACATTGTTTTTCTAAATATAGGATTCTAGATTTAAAATCTCATTTTTTGGCTCTGCCCATAATTCACATCAAAAATTGCTATGGAATAGATTCTAGATCATATCAGTTTAGGATGAATGATTCTGAAAGGGTGCTCATTGATCCTTAATCTTATTAAGTAAGTTTACATTTTATAGGTAGTTCCTATGTTTTAATCTAAAAGACAGACTGAGATGCAGAATTCCATCCATTAGAACAGGCTGTTAGAAGTCATATTTTGAACAGGTCTTTTCCTGGGCCTTCCCTGCAGCACCTGAAAAATTATACCTCTTGGACTAGAAATCCAAGAATGTTAAATTCTCTGTTTTTTTTTTTTTAATATGAAACATCCTTCAGTACAAAATTTGATACGAAATGAAACAGTGAAATATAGTGAATATATGTTTTGGATGTCGAAAAATGGATTAAGTAAAATTAAATCAGGAACAATGAATAATGAAAGAATTTATCTTTTATCCTTTTAAAATATCTCAAAATGGTTGATATGTACAGTGAATAAATACATATTGGAGGAAACTCTTATTTCACTAATGCCCCATTGGCTCTTCTATAGTCTAATCATATATAGGAAATAACCTTGAGCTTCTCTGGTAACTGTCATTAAAAAACAAAGCAGGGAGTCCCGCCATGGCGCAGTGGTTAACGAATCCGACTAGGAACCATGAGGTTGTGGGTTCGATCCCTGCCCTTGCTCAGTGGGTTGACGATCTGGCGTTGCCATGAGCTGTGGTGTAGGTTGCAGACGCAGCTCAAATCCCACGTTGCTGTGGCTCTCGTGTAGGCTGGCAGCCCCTTCTCCAATTAGACCCCTGGCCTGGGAACCTCCATATGCCGCAGGAGCGACCCAAGAAATGGCAAAAAGACAAAAAACAAACAAACAAACAAAAAAACCAAAGCATCATTGGCTCTACTAACCATTTTAGCTTACAGGTACCCCCTGCAATCTCATTGTGCAGTAGAGAATTCAGCTTTTTATAAACTTCCTCAGGAAATTTGAGGGTTTTCACCTGTAAACAAAGGAGTAAAACAGAGATCCTCATGGTGGTTATGGGGGCCAGGAAGATTATATCATTGAGTATAATAGCCTGGTTTAACTGCTTTTCTATTTTTCTTGAAAAAGTAACCCTCTGTTCTTGTCTTTCATTTCCTGTTTTTGTTACAAGCTGGTGTAGAAAAAATAATTCTTAATTATTACAAAAATCAATAGTTAAATTATAATGATTAATGGCATTTGACATTGGGCCTAAGCAATGGAAATAATATAGAGTGGTGGGAACTGAATGGACAGCTCACATTTCCATTTAAATGTGGGAAGGTGAGCAGGAATATAAGTACAGTGATGCCAGGTCTTCCAAATTTTCAAAAGAACTAGAAACCCACATTTTCATATGACATCTCCTGATTTTAAAATATTGGCAACTAATACCAACATATTTTAAAAACACTGTATGGGCCAAACAAAACCCATTTGTGGGTCAATTTTGTTTCAAGATTTGTTTAGGTATTCTGAATGAGTAAATTTGAGCAAATTTGAGCAAATTTGAGGGCGTATAGTGGGAACATATCCAAAGTCTTGGAAGCAAGCATACTAGTTATAATCCTTTGCGTTTGGTTTTGTTTCTATCCAGTCCCTAGGCCTGGGACCCATTGAAATGCTTGTCTGTTCTTAAAAAAAAAAGGAAAGGGCAGATTTTTTGAAAAGGGAAAAGACCCAGGGAAACTTCTATTCACTAATACTTGTCACAGTGGTAATTGCTATTTGTTGAGCATGTATTGTAGCCAGGGGATCTTTCAGACATTATTTATTCCTCATAGGAACTCTGCAGTGTAAATATTATAATTTCTATTTGTCATGGCACCCTACAGATATAAGGCAGAACTTCACTCCAAATTTTGTCCAGATATAGAGAGACTGATAATGATACATATACACCAAGAGGTTATTAAAAGGTTTATTAGTTGTATAATGAAGTGTCTGTGGACACTTATGGGTTGGCTCTTTTAAGGGATTCTACTTCTGAGCAGGGGCTTCATGGTTTGAATCTTCCATGGACACCAAAGGAGGGAGAACCTTGGCTTTCTTATTAGCTTTCCCAGACTTGTGACAGAAGGGAAAGAGGGGAGGGTGGGGCTTTAAAAATCTCTCCACACTCAAACATCAAAAAAGTGAAGTCCAACTCTTTCCTAAAATATTTTATTAATGAGGACTCAGAAACTTTATGGATTTGTTTAAGATTGTATGGGATTGTAAGGATTCAAACTCAGGTTTAGTTCCAAAGTCACTCCTTCCTCTTGCTACAAAGCTGGCATACTGACTTAAAATGTAAATAATTAGTTGCTTACACTTAAGGTTAAGATTTTATACACAAAGAAATCAGATCTGAATTCGTACATAAAAAACTAGCTAGAGCTGAACAGGAGCTACCCCCTTAGATGGCATATGTACTCTCCTGCTCACTACTACTCCTTATTGTCTCTTGACACTGAAACAGAGTCATTTGAAATTTATAATCACATTGTGTCACTGCTTTTCAGAAGTCTAACTGTGATGTATTTTGGCATGGATTTCTTTAGATTTATTTTGTTTGAGATTCATTTAGCTTCTTGAATATGAAAGCTTATGATTTTGCCAAATTCAGGAAGTTTCCAGCCATTATTTTTTCAAGTTATCTTTTAACTCTGTTCTTTCCTCTCCTCTATAACTCTCATAATAGGAACTTTGAATCTTTTGTCATTGTCTGTCAGATCCTTGAAGATCTGTTCATTTTTTTCCAATCAATTTTCTTTGTTCAGATTGGGTAGCTTTTGACTAAAATTTCAATGATTATATCCTGGATCATCTTCACTCTATTATTGAGCCAATCCAATGTGTTTTTATTTAAGTTAATTGTATTTCTCCTTTTTTGTATTATTTCCATTTCTTTGGTGATTTATTTTATTTTGACATTTATTTCAAAATAATTTGTAATTTGCTTGCTGAAATATTTTTTTTATGATTGCTTTAAATCCTTGCCAGATAATTCCAGCATCTGGTTCATCTTGGTGTTGGTATTAGTTCTTTTTTTTTTCTCACTCAACTTGTGGTTTTCCTAGTTCTTGGTATGAGGAGTCATTTTCTGGACATTCTGGCTATTATGTTAGAAAACTCTGGGTATGATTTTAATTTTTTATTGTAGCACACAGTCATCCTGTTTAGGTTAAGCACATAGGTCCTGGCTGTAGTCACAATGGCAATTTAATTTTCCAATACTTTGTAATGCTCTTATGGTTTGTGTGATCTCATGTCACTGGGGCTCACATTGATCCCTGCTGATACCGCCTGAGAGGGCAGAAAGTGCCTCTCTAGGTGGGTAAAGTGAGTCTCCAGCCTGCAGGGATTACGAGAACTTCCCTGTTGGGTATGCCTGGTGGGTGGTAGTCTCAGGCCCAGCAGGGACAGGCTCTGCTTTATGGGCTAGACCACTTGTTACAGTGGGACTCCTGCTGCCAATGTTTTTCCACAGTAGGAGTTCTCTGGTCAACTTCCCAGCTAGGTGTTATTGTGGAAGGATTCCCTCTACTAGTGCCACCTTGCTGCCTGATATTTCTGTGTAGGAGAGGGTAGTATCTGGTCCAGCAGGGTAGGAGAATGCTTTCACTGAATGCTTATTGTCAGCAGGGCCCCTGATCTATCCCCCTTGGTAGTGCCAATGGAAGTGCCTGCTATTGTTAGGAGACCACTGTTCCATCCAGGGGAGGAATAAGCCTACTTGAACCGCTTTCTGTTTCTAGATTAGGTGATGGAGAATGTTGGTCCTTGATTGCCCTCTTCTGTTGAGCAGTGTCTTAAGACACTCTGTGTGTGTTTCTTCAGTCTTGGTATCCCTAACCAGTCTGTCCTCCTCTTTCCACATTTCAGATTTCTCCTTGGGTTCCATATTACTTTGTTTCCAGGATTTCTAGTTGTACTTAAAATCCTGTTTCCAGGGTTTACAATTGGAAGAACAGGGAGAGATGAGTCTATTCCATCTTGTCTGGACTGTCCAATGCTTTTCTTATATCTGATCTACTTTAAATACATATGTTAGACTATGGTCATTCTAAGTTTTATTCTCTGTACTAAATTCTCATCCAAAAGACGAAAGTCTGTACATCAGAGTATTTCCTATGCTGAGGAGCATATCTCCCAACTCTACCTTTTTCATCCTAATCCAGTTATTGGTTATTTAATTTCCTTGAGAACAGAGTTTTGTCTCAAAAACAGTACCTCCTATCCCTGGTGATATGGTTCTGTGCTATGAAGCAGAGCACTTCCAAAAATCTAGAATTTCTCTGTGAAACAACATTCAGGACTTCCCCCTACTCTTTTTTTCTTAGTCAATTGTGTCCATAAACAACTTCAAGAAAACATCTTCTTCCCATCCTCCCCAAATGCCCACAGCCAGTAAATGTCCTGAAAATCCTTTTCCAGAAAAACACAGAAAAAACCCATTGACTTTCCCTTACATTCTATGAGTTTTTCCAGGCTGCTTCTCAAATATTTATTCTGTAGAAGGCCCACTATGATCTGGATCCAGCCTGCATTTCCAGCTTAACTGATCACTACTACACACCCGCATCCCCCCTTATTTTGTCTTTTTGCCATTTCTTGAGCCACTCCCGCAGCATATGGAGGTTCCCAGGCTGGGGGTCTAATCAGAGCTGTAGCCACCAATCTACGCCAGAGCCACAGAAACGCAGGATCCGAGCTGCATCTGCAACCTAAACCACAGCTCATAGCAATGCCGGATCCTTAACCCACTGAGCAAGGCCAGGGATCGAACCTGCAACCTCATGGTTCCTAGTCAGATTCATTAACCACTGAGCCACGATGGGAACTCCCCCACCCACCCCTTTATATATTCAGTTACTCAATTCCATCATGCTCCTCCTACTTGCCTCCAAGTCTACATATGTGCTTCTCCCTTTGTAATGTTCTCTCCTCAGTATACAACTTCACCTAAATAAATGTCTTATTCTTCCTATCACAGCTTACATGTCAGTTGTCTGTTAAGTCTTTTCTGATTCTTTCTTCTACCCAAGATGTTAGGTACACTTGTTATGTACCTCTTATCACAGCTCCCTACTGTCCTCTTTTTGTCTCACTCCATTATTTTTCTTTTTTTTTTGCCATGCCCATGGTATGTGGAAGTTCATGGGCCAGTGATCAAATCTGTACCACAGCAGTGACCCAAGCTGTTGCAGTGACAATGCCAAGTCCTTAACATATTGAACCACAAGGGAATTCCCATTTAAAAAATTTTTTAATTTTTTAAAATTTCAAATCTAGAGAAAAGTTTCAATGATTCATACTTTACTCATATTAACCAATTAATTTATATTTTGCCATTTACCATTTTCCTTTCTCTCTGTGTCTCTCATATTTTACATTATATTGCAGACATTGTTCCCCTTATACACAAATGATTCAGGATATGTTTCTTAAGAGCAATACTTTATTTACGTAACTGAAGAATAATGATAAGAATCAGGAAATTTAATTTTGATAAAATTCTATTTTCTAATTTAGAGTCCATAATCAAATTTCATCAATAATTTCAATACCTTTGTGGTTTTTTTCAAAGTCCAGGATTCGTTCCAAGATCATACATTGCATTTAGTCGTCAGGTCATTTTAGACTGCTTTAATTTGGAACAGTTCCTCAGTTGTTGTCTTTCTTGACCTTGACATATTTTAAAAGTACAGGCCAGTTACATTGTATAATATGCAGCTATTTGGGTTTTCTGATGTTTTTTTCATGATTAGATTCCAGTTATACATATGTAGTGGTTGCCACTTATATATCCCCATAGTATACCTAGGAGGGATTTACTCGTTACCTCTTTAAGAATTAGCCATGTCTCCTTGATTGCTCAAAGCCCCCCACCCCTCTGTTTAAAACAGTGATCCATTAACAACATCCAACCTGCGAAGAGTCAGTGCTAGATCCCTGGAATTTCTCTCTATCTAATCCTTTCTAATTTCCTTGTCCAAAGCTGGAAGGATGAATGAGTATGAAGGAACATTCATTGAGAATCTACTTGGAATCTTCACATCAGCTTTGTGAGGTAGGGATTATTTGCTGAATTTTACATACAAGAAAGTGAAGATTTTAGAACTGGAACAGATATTTAAAGCCAAGTCTTTATTTAAGCATTCACTTCCTTTCGGCAGAGGTTGGATTCCTGTAATCATTTCTTATAATCTCAAGTCACATAAGAACTCATTCCAGCTCCCTCTCTTTTGCATTCTCACAACCCAGGGGGCACCACAAAAATGTAGACCTTCATATGTGCACCTTCTTATATACAACAAAGATATTGTAAAGTTATTGCTTTGTACTTATGGCTCCATTTGCAGAAAGAAAAAAAAAACATGTGGTTTTAAAGCAGAGATTGTGGCTCGAATGCTCATTCTCAAAGAAGTCACCAGTTAGCCTTAGAAGACATTAGGAATTTAGCACATTGTATGTATTCAATAAATTCTCTCTGAACAATCAACTGTTCTTGTGTTACTTAAATTTTTAACTTCACAGAAAAGCTGAACATAGAGTTTAGCACTGGTTTTGGTCAAAGAGACAGTAGGCACACAGAGTCAGGGAACCCCTCTACTTCAATAAAACCCAAATGATTACCAGTTCGCTTTAAGAGAGGTTTACCAGACAATAAAAGACCAAACAATTTGCTAAAGACCTTTCTTAAAGAGGTTATGGTAGTCAGTGTGACCAGAATCACTCTGGTTGACAGTATTATTATTTATATTATTATTTATTACTTTTTTTGGGGAAACTCAAACCTAGCAACAGATTCTCTTAGTAAACTAAAAAAGTTTGAAAGTCATTTTACAGATGGGAAAACTGAGGCCCAGGGTAGTCAAGTGACTTTTTTTTCAAGTCACTTCCCAAGGCCTACTTATGAACCTTAGGATTTAGTCTTAACTAAGACTTAAACTGGGAGTTTATGTCATGGCACAGGGGAAATGAATCTGACTAGGAACCATGAGGTTGTGGGTTCGATCCCTGGCCTTGCTCAGTGGGTTAAGGATCCGGCATTGCTGTGAGCTCTGGTGTAGGTCGCAGACGTGGCTCAGATCTGGTGTTGCTGTGGCTCTGGTGTAGGCCAGCGGCTACATCTCTGATTAGACCCCTAGCCTGGGAACATTGATATGCTGCAAGTGCGGCCCTCAAAACACAAAAAGACAAAAAAAAGAAAGACTCAAACTGGACTATTCCCATTTAGAACATTTCATACTTCCCTCCTCATTAGATCACAGTATTTTGGAAATGCCACCTTTGGGCCATGCTCTTTTTCAGAAGGAGAAACCATTATCTATGCTGCCATCTATTTGACAAGTGCCAGATGTGCCTTGACCATCCTAGTCTCTCCTCTTATTAGTAAAATACACATTAAAATTACATGGTTCTGTCAACCAGGGATGATGCTAATTTTATTTTACATGCCCCATTCTAGCGAGAATTATGCTTACTCTACATTATAAATTTGGAATTCCTCTAAATTTTCGTCCATCGTTCTTGTAAACTTTGAAGATCATTTTCCATACCCAGTGTTGTACTTAGCATTGCAAATGGAAATGACACATAAATATGCATCACCTTATTATATTAGATTTGACCTATAATCTCTAATGTTCCTTAACAGATTATTGCTGTTGGACATCCCTTCCTTCCTTCTTTTCTGCTGCCACTGGTGGCTGTCTACTGTGATCAGGTTCCCATCTGTTATTTATGTACCTGGCCTAATTGCCTAGGTTCTCTAGAGAGTAGCCTACTATAAATCCCCAACAAAATGTACCCACACTTTTAAAGATTTATTATTTATTTATTTATTTTACAGCTGGATTGTTAACAGTCTGCTCTGTGTTTTTTTGTTGTTGTTGGTGGTTTTTTTTGTTGTTGTTCTTTAGGGCTGCGCCTGCAGCATATGAAGTTTCCAAGGCTAGGGGGGTCTAATCGGAGCTGTAGCTACTGGCCTAGGCCACAGCCACAGCAACGCAGGATCTGAGCTCGTCTGTGACCTATACCAAGCTCATGGCAACACTGGATCCTTAACCCACTGAGCAAGGCCAGGGGTTGAACCCACAACCTCATGGTTCCTAGTCGGATTTGTTTCCACTGAACCACGATGGGAACTCCTCTGCTCTGTTTTTTAATTGTTTTTTATTATTGCTGATTTACAGTATTCTGTCAATTTCTGCTATATAGCAACGTGACCCAGTTATACCTATGTAGACATTCTTTTTCTATTATCTTCCATCATGTTCCATCATAAGTGATTGGATATAGTTCCCTGTGCTATACAACAGGACCTCCTTGCTTAGCCATTCTAAATGCAATAGTTTGCATCTACTAACCCCAATCTCCCAGTCCATCCCACTCCCTCCCCTCCCCTTGGCAATCACAAGTCTGTTTTCCATGTCCATGAGTTTCTTTTCTGTAGATAGGTTCATTTGTGCCATATATTAGATTCCAGATATAAGTGATATCATATGGTATTTGTCTTTTTCTGACTTATTTCACTTAGTATGAGAGTTTCTGTTTGCATCCATATTGCTGCAAATGGCATTATTTTATTCTTTTTTATGCCTGAGTAGTATTCCATCGTGTATATGTACCACATCTTTTTAATCCATTCATCTGTTGATGGACATTTAGGTTGTTTCCATGTCTTGGCTATTGTGAACAGTGCTGCAGTGAACATAAGGGCGCATGTATCTTTTTTAATGAATGTTTTGTTCAGGTATATGCCCAGGAGTAGGATTGCTGGATATAATTTCAGTCTACTGCTCTTGGTTCCAAAGTGTGAAGTTCTTCTTGCACAGAGCAAAGTCCAGATTTTTCTACTTTAAATATTCACAAATATTTTTGGTTATTCCAGTTTTTAAATTTTTAATTATTTTGAAAGAAAAAACAGAATGTTTATCTTTGAAGGAACACTTGAAATTATATAACTTAGTCTCAAAATTTATAGATGATAAAGCTGAGACCCAAGATATAATGTGATTTTCCACAGATCACATTTAGTGCTAGAGATGACTAAATAAATGTCAACCCATAATATCTAATAGCATCTTAAAGGGCCTGCATATCCACTAACAAAAAGGTAGTGAAATTACTAATAGATAATCACAAATACAAAATGGTAGCTGGAGAATGGTGAACATTCCTTTTCTCTCCCCAAATGGTCAACGTTTAGCTCTAAGTGCTGAGAATGGCTTCTCTCTCTAGTCTCCCTCCCTTTTCTCTTTCTGTCCCTCTGCCCTATCTATTCAGGTCAAGAATAGGAAGTATATCACTCACAAGTTCATTATGGGATGGCCTCTCTGTGGTTAATGCGGGAAGTGTTTTAGTCTCAGATACAATCTACAATACAAGTAAATCCCTGTCTTACTAATACCACTTCCATTTCACATGGAAAATCCTCAAAAATGTATTATATATTAAAGGCTCTTTTAATATCTCTGTATAGTACTCTAGAATTATTTCCATTATGCAATGTTAAATAAAAAAAGGTGGAGAAAAAGTCATATATTTTAAAATATAATAAGACAATCAGGGATATCTGAACACCAACAAACTATTTGCTAAAATTTAAAAATTATGATTTATTTCTCAAGATGTGATAATAGTGTTGTAGTTATATTTTTAAAAAATAATCTGTATTTTTGGAGCTGCATAATGAAATACTTACTGATTAAATTATCTGATATCTGGGATTTGCTACAAAATAATCCAGGGCATGGGGTGGGGGAAGTGGGTGGGGTAAAAATTAAATGAGATTGTCCACAAATTTATAATTGCTGAAAGTGGGTAGTGAGTATGTGGAGTTTATTATATTATTCTATTTTTGTAATTTTTAATATTTTCCATAATAAGTTGAAGAACTCATTAGAATGCTTAATGGGAAAAAAAAAACAGGAATATCTTAAGTATGCAGGGGTCACAGAGGGAGATGTAAAGGGGATGACAGGAATCCCATCCTGTGGCATCATAAATATTTATTTGTCTATATATCCATTTTTAATTGAGATATAGTGTACATATAACATTATGTGTACAACATAATTATTCAGTATTTATATTATAAAATGATTACCATAATAATTCAACATTCATCACCACATGTCATTACAGTTTTTTTCCTTGTGATGAATAAGATATAATCATTCAACTGTCAAATATACAATACAGTATTATTAACTGTAGTTACTGTGCTATACCTTACATCCTCATAGTTTCTTTATTTTATAACTGGAGGTTTATACCTTTTGACCCCCTTCACCCATTTTGCCCCGGCCCCTCTGGAAACCACCAGTCTGTTTTCTACATCTATTACCTGGATTTTCATTGTTGTTTATTTAGATTCCACAAATAAATGAGATCATAGAGTATTTGTCTTTCTCTGCCTTAGTTTACTTAACGCTCTCAAGGCACCTATGTTGTCAAAAATTCCCACCTTTTTTAAGTCAGAGTATTTTTTATTGACTTCTGCCTCCCTTACCTGGATGAGCTATGTGCCTTCTTTTATTATTTCTCCTTGAACGGAAATAGTCAGCTTCCTACACCCATATCATCTCCAGACTCTAGTTAGATATGATTTAAAATGTTTCCACAATTACTCATTTAAATATTGCTGCTTACTCTGCTATCTACCAGTGTTTCTTCTCTCATCCCTTCATGGTTCTAACCATCAAATAAATTGATGCTCTTCCTAGAAGAAGAAGAGATCCTATGTCTGCTCCCTGTTATCAAGATGGGGCTTGTTCCACTCCTTCACAGTCATCTCAAGCCTATTTTATCCATAATGTGAAAATAATAATAGCTTATATATATTGACTGCTTAGTATGTACCTGAAACTTTAAGTGATTTACAAATATTATCTTGTTTTAATCTTCACAATAACTCTCTGAAATAGGCACTATTATAATTTCCATTTTATAATAAGGAAACAGATTCAGGGAAATAAGTAACTGGTTCAAGGCCATATAATTGTTAAGTGTTGGAGCTAAGATTTGAATACATGAGTCTATACTGTGTACTGCCTCCCATTTATTTGCAGGCTTTTTCAGCGAGGGCGTAGTCATAAGATGCAGAGATCAAACATTACCTCTTAGCTATATAGAACAATATGATTAATCAAAAGTCCCTAGATCAGGATAAGTATTTTTTTTGGCCATGACTGAGTCATGTGGAAGTTCCTGGGCCAGGGACTGAACCCACACCACAGCAGCAACCCAAACTGCTGGAGTGACAACACTGGATCCTTAGCCCACTGCACCACAAGAGAACTCCCAGGAGAAGTGTTTTTAAGCTTTCAAAGTGCTTAATAGAGTTCATGAAAATTTCCTGGCACACATTGAGTCTCCTCAATAAATGGCATCTATGATTACCATTTTTTAAAATAATAATAATGAAGATAAAGTACTGAATGCAATAAATAATTGAAAAATAAAGGGCATTATTTGATACAGCTTCAGAAAAGGTAAGCTGCGAAACCAAAACCTGACTACAATGTTTAGGCTTTTTTTTTTTTTTATATCAGTTTCTTTTTGTTGATTTCCACTGAGAGTGAGAGGTGTAGTAAGATAGATGGTGCTTCTGATGATCTGGGAGTTTCTCTAAACAGAAATGCTCAGCATTCAGCAATGAAAAGTCCCAGGTGTCAGGGTCACTGGGTCCTAGGCTATAGATGGCTGGCTCATTGTGGCTTCACAAGTATTCTTGATGGACCCACTCTGAAATGACATTGAATATGATTTGTGGCACCAATTGTGTTGCCTAAATTTAGTCAACTCTTCTCCTCAATGGACTGAATTTCATGAAAATTAAAGATTTGGGTTGCATACATAGTGACAAATCATGACCTTTTCTGCTTTCCTTTTTTCTGTATGTTTTAGCAAATTTTATTAAATGCTTCTGTGCCAGGTCTCATTTTGTGGAGCTACTAGTATGGCACTGGGGTTATAGCTGGCATAAACAATAAAATTTGCTCCTCATTGCCTAGGACTTCAAATTCCCACCATCAAGTTTAATCAGTTGAGTTTAACACTTTTTGATGGTCAGTTATATATAAGACTGTATGGTAAATGCTGAAGTATGATAAGAATATGACATGCCCTGTCCTCCTGGAGTTCACAGTCCAGTGGAAGATGCATACATGTACAAGGACATTATAGCATACCCATTACTCTACTCACAGTGTGTACTGAATATGGTGGTACAAGAGGAGGAATTCAGCTCACTTTGCCTGGGAAAGTTAAAGAAAAAAAAATCACATTTGGGAAGGAATATGAAAGATAAGTGAATATGCATTAGTTCTGTGGAAATAACAAACAAGGAAGAGTAGAGGAAACATAATCAGAAAAGGCATGTGGATGTTAATTTAATAAATAGCTCTGAGAGTGAAGGGAATTTTATGGCATGCCAAGAATTGAAATGATCAGAAGGAAGGGGTTGGGAGAGTTTGAATATTTATTGAGTGCTGCTTATGCATCAGGCACTGTGCTAAATGTTTTACACATATTTTATCCTAACAACTATACAAAACAGAAATTATTGTCATCTCAAATGGCAATGACTGTGAGTTGTTCACCAAATATTCATAGACTCCTACATATTATCTAGGCTGTCTTTCAGTAGATTTTGGACATGAGACTGGGTTTTGGCTAATGAGAGATGGACTAAAAATATGTGAGCTAATGGGATCCTTCAGTCCTCTCTTTCCCTTCTATGTTGCCTTGGAGGCCTTGTATTCCAGATTATATTACTTGCAAGTTAGAGGAAGATATTCTCATCTATCTTGTGTGTGATATGAGCAAGAAATAAACTTTTAGTATGTCCAATCTCTAAGATTAGAGGGTTAAATTTTACCACAGCATAAGCTATTACAGAGGTCACCAAACTATAGCCAGTGGGTCGAAAAATGGCCTGCCACCTGTCTGCGTAAATAAAGTTTGATTGGAATACAGCCACACCCGAACATTTACATATTGACCCTATGACTATGTTCATACTACAATTTCAGAGTTGAATAGTTGCTATAGTGACTGTATGGCCTGCAAAGCCTAAAATATTTGATACTTGCACTTCTACAAAAACAAAACAAACAACTTTGCTGGCCTTCGTCCTATATTACAAACAAGGAAAGGGAAAAAACAGTATTGTTGTCGGCATTTGAACCCAGTTCTGGTTTTGATGCTATTCCTTTTCTTGCTTTTATTGCCACTGATTCTTTGACCTCTATTTGGTTCTGTACTTTAGTATTGTTGTCGGCATTTGAACCCAGTTCTGGTTTTGATGCTATTCCTTTTCTTGCTTTTATTGCCACTGATTCTTTGACCTCTATTTGGTTCTGTACTTTAGTTATTATAGTTCTCTTGTCCATCTACCCATACCACACGCCAAATAGATTGACATTCCATTCTGGAAACACTTTTCTAGCTCAATATTGACATATTTTTAAGGATTAACTCACATTATTTGTCCCCAAATACCTAAAATCTCCCAATTGTCTTACCTTATCCCTGAGGAACTGGCAATGAGAAAAGGAAGAATTAAGTATAATTCCAAGGACTTAGTTTATGCAACCAGATGGAAACAGGATAAACAGGTTGAGAGCTGATACAGGGATGGGGTGAGTACTAGAATGGGAGTAAAGTCCAGTATCAGACATGTTAAGTGCACAGTTTCCCTGGGAAAGTCTAGATCAAGATGTTCTATAGACAGGTGAATAGATATGTGTGAAGCTCAGGAAAGAAGTCTGAGTTGAAGATATAATAAAATGATACTGAGTCATCTATCCTTTCTCTCTTAAATCTTATTTGGATTAGTGTTAGAGTTATAAAATGGCTTGCCAAGGTCAGGGCTCACTCTGAACCAGTTTTGTATTTGTTCTGTGATTAAATAAAAACAAAGCTAATGGACACAGCTAGAATAATATCTGTGACCTTGTCTTTTTAAGCAACAGACCTATTTCTTCCTATAATATAGCACAGCATGTCTTTATGGTAGGACCACAGTGCTTCATGTTTCTAGGTCATATGACACTCTATTTGGGACTAGGGAACTTCTCTCAGAAAGACAACCAAAGCCTTTACTATTTCATCCAAATTTTCACAGGAACTAGTAGCAGCCTCAGTATCTCAAGGCCATTTTTTAGCTTGAAAGAAACAATGGCATGAATTATTCAGTATGCCACAGGAAGACCATAAATTATTTGAGTATTGCACAGTTTAACAGTAGTTGAATCTAGGATTACTAATGCAGTATAGTGATTAATTTCAAGATGTGCAAAAATGGAACTACCCCCCCCCCAACTCCTGCCAGGAGAGGGGCTTTGAGCCAAGTACTTGAGTTCAAACTTATGTCAAAAATATTTGATTTTCTCACTGCCCTCTTCAGAAAAAGCTCAAAGAAATCAAGAACAATAACAGAAAAATCAAACCAAATATTAAAAATCCAATAGCAATGACAATAATGCAATGTGGTTTTTTTTCCTTCAAAGTTTTCTCCTTCTCATGTCCCTTCCACACTGTAATTCATTACAAATAGATGATCTGAGGATAAATATATGCCCAATATATTGAATTGGTCAGAGGCATCACCTTTTAAAAGCCATATATTGCATGAAAATCTGCTTCATGGGTATGAGTCCTGTGCTGTCAAACAAGGCTCTATGCTCAGAACAATCACAATGCTGCTTTAGCGCTCTGCTGTCACTGTCTTGAAATTTATAAAATTTTTTAAACAAGGGTCTCATATTTTAATTTTGCATTGGTAACCTGCAAATTAAGTAGCTGATTTTGTCTTATACTTGACTTTGGTTTCCTACCATCTGATCTTAACCCTTTGAATATACATATAGGGTTTAAATACATCTGAGCCCTTTAAATATACTGAGGCCAAAAATGCTGTTAAGATGCTTAAAGAAATTTTGTGCTTTCATATGTATGATAGTAAGTGGGGTTTTGCTGTTAATATGTTCGCAAGTAGATTATCTGGACTGTTTCTGCATCCCCCAGTTTCGAGCTACGACAAGATGATGCTTGGCTAATTTCTAAGATTTTGATAAGGAATGGTTTGTCAAATGGCAAAGGAAAGGTTTTCCAAACCTGGGTATCCCTGTGTGGGTGGGTGCTTAGTTCCTCTCAGTAATATGGACCACAAAAAGTCCACTCTGCATAGCTTGCTGCTCTCTGTTGAACTTGTTTAAGGCAACATTGCTGAGTGTGTTTTCTTACCTTTAGTCTCTTTTGGACCTTCCTCAGTGATTTCTTTCTCTCCCACCTGCAAACGCTATTAACTACTACGTATGAAGGTTTATAGTTAAGAATGCTTTCATTTTCTTATATTCCTCTATATTATCTGCCTCTAGGCAGCACGGCCAACTTTGATAGAATTCAAGCCAATGCGTTGCTTTGTCCAGGGCTCTCTGCATCTGAACTCTTTTTTCAGTCAGGAGAAAAGAGTATTTATTACTGTCTGATGAGTGGTAGGGGAAATGGGCTTTCTAGAGTGCCTTATAAAGCAATATGTCTCTGGATTTGCCTGCTGAGACCATGAAAAACCATTCTCTATCATTTCAGTCTTTAGATATATTTGTGTAAATTTATAATTCTTTCCAGGCCATCCCAGCCATACACCCCAAAAGCCCTAAAGGAACTTTGTCATTGAATTTTCTCTACTCTTAGCTCCTTTTCTGGATCTAATTTTCTTTTCTTCTCTTAGTGACCTTTTTGTAACCTTCTTTTGATGTCATGGATAGCCAAAATCTAGATATGGGATGAGTTAATGATAGAGATATTCACTGTGACTTGGCAAACTTTCTCCTTGTCGGTTGGTGACTCAGGCAGGAGGGATGGGAAATGTGCCATCAGTGGCAGAAATACTCCCTGAAATAAGGCATTAGTTTGAATCCTATTTTAAAATTTAAAAAAGATGGAGATGAGGCCCATCCTTACCCCCCATCATTATTCACCTGGTTAATGACTCAGGCTGTTCATCAGGCTTCAAAGAAGCAAGCTTTATCGTTTCTCCAGTTTCAAAAACTGGAATACCTGCATTCAAATTATACCAACATACTGCAAAGCCTCTTTAATTGAAAATATGTGATGGGATCTATCTTGCTGTAATTGACATGGGAGGAAGCGGTAAGGGGTTTAAGGAATATTTTGCCAGCTTGTCAGTTGACTCACTGATGCCTGGAGGGAAATTTTTGTCATTAGCCAGTCTGAATCCCAATATGGCCCAGGACAATATAGTGAAGGTTTTGTATCTCCTTTATCCACTTTCCTGCCCCCACACCCTGTCTCTCTGGCAGTTACTATCTCCATTAACAAATAAAATTTAGTGTTCAACACCTACTGAAAACATTCACTACAAAACTGATCCAACGTAAGGCCTACTTTGAGGTCTCATATATTAACAGACACATCTTCCCCTTCTACATACAAGTAAAGGATTTAGCAGCACTATGGGTACAAAGAGCAGGCACTCAAAAACAAGCCACCAGGAGTGTTGGGGAGGCATCTTGTTTGGCTTACTGGGTTTGTCCATGCATAGCCCACTGTCTTGGGAAAAACAATTTTGTACACCAACTTCATTTTTTATGGGAGGAGATATTCTGAGAGAGGTACTAGGTGGGTCTGGTATGATTATCTGCGATATAGGAATGATTTGGGGAAACCCTCTCCAGTTAATTCTCTACCTGTAACACCAGCTATTGCGAAAGGATATGGCATCATTGTGTCTTAGAGCACAGTGATCTCTCAGTTGGGTTTGGGGCAAGGCAGGAGGAAGATGAAGGACTAGAGCATGGCTGGGGACAACCTGTATTCTCTTTCTCTTGTGGGCTTCTGAAACAGATCCTATTTTCTTAGAAGCAGAAATTTAGCTAACAGTTAGTCTCTATGAATATCTCTGTGATGATCAGATGATCCCTGCCATACTTGCTTACTTCTTGAAGTAAGATTTGGAAAGAACTCATATTAGGCCCTTCATTCTCTGGGTGATGTATGAAAATTGAAAACAGTCCCAATTTGGTTGATTTGTATATTGTGTCACCCCAAAGGCTAGGACTCTCTTTGTTTCCTATTTCCCAACTCCTATCCAGTTTCTTCATGTTTATTCACCATGGCTTGAATATTTTTTTAAGATTTTACTTTGAAAAAAATTATAGATTCGCCAAAATTTACAAAAAATTTATAGAAGTCACATATACTCTTCACCCAGTTTCCCCCAACTGTGGATTGATTTTTGTCCTGATTTTAATCACATTTATTTGATACAAGACCCTTTGATCATCTCATTTCTCCAGTACATCCTGCACAAGGCATTTGGGAACACTTACATGACATAGAACATTACAAGATATGAAGATATAAATAATTGGCCATATTTCATTAATACTACCCACTATGTATCTTTAAGTCATCCTATGATTTCCACTCATAAAGAGAGAGCAATAAATGAAACAAATAATGCAAAAAATAAAAGAACTATCAAGAGTGAGCATTTTCAGAGATGACTGTATTCTATAAAAGGTTAATTTATATATCATATGAGTGGCTTACATATCAATGTGACTGTTATCCATGGCATAACTGAAATAATTTTTGAAAATCAGGATTATACAGATTCTTAAAAGTATAGGAAATCCCGTCAATGTACCCTCTCATTGTTATGCAATACAAGTTTCCTTGCCTTGGTGACAACTTTAGCCTTCTCAAATTTCTTATTTATATTTGTGCATCTCTGTTAAAATTCCATACTGTAGAGCTTGACCATCAAGATCATTCTCTTTATTTCCTTTAATGAGTTCATGACTGTCCACCTCTCCACTCTCTCAGTCCTTGTTTTTCTATTCTAAATAGGGTTCATCCTCTTAATCAATCTTTGTGTATAGACTCTTGCTCAACTTAGATGTATTTCTCCAGTCCTACTCCAACCAATTAATAACCACTCCTCCTTCCAGAAATAAATGGAGGTATCGTACATTTGTCCCTTGGCTCCAAATCTGTAGGTGGAGAAATGTTTCTGAATATGAGCAGAAGTGCATGTGTATGCATGTATATGGGCTTGAGGAGGTAGTTTGGTGGGGGGGCACTTAATTTAAGAATTATCACTTAAATAAAATATGCTGATTCCTCAGAGGAAAATAAAATGAATAGAAAAATTGATTTGAATTTTCTACTATCCTGCCAAAAATATGCTATTTTATTGGAATTACTCAAATACTTCTTTTAAAAATTTCACTTTGTATGTTTAATTTTCACTCATGCATTTAAAGTTCTGCACATATTTGTATTTGTGACAAGTTTAGGAGTCTCTTCATGAGTACACACACATATATGGGTGAGTCAGTCATTCAATGGTAGGCATTACTTCCTGTTATTCCATAATATTAAATAGCCAAGGAGACTGGGCAGGAATATGCAAAAGAATATTTTCTCTTAAACTGTACCATAGAGATGCCTGCAAAATAAAGCATAATAGGGCAAACACTCTTTTCTATTTTGAGATGTAAGGCTTATTTAGACTTTGAAGATTTTTAATGAAATAAACATAAAGGAAATAAGGAAGAAAATAATTCATTAATGAAAACAGTTAGAGAAGTAATGTCAGATCTTTCTCCACTTTTTATTTCCTTTTTCACTAACAAATATTTCTGGGATACCTCCATCCATCTCTGCAGTTTTCAAGGTTGAGAATGTAAGGGAGATTCCCTTCACATTTAACATGCTGCAGTATTTCTCCTATGAATAGTTGTCTTCTCATCAAGAATGAAAAATAATAAATTTGAGGTCTGGGGTTCAAATTTGGAACATAGGCAAACGTAGCTACTCTTAACAAACCTGCTCTCTCACATCTAACCCTCTAGCCTTCAGACAGAATCATTATCTCCCAGCTTATTTCTCTCTTGCCTATTTCTCTTTTCTCTCATTTCTAGTCTCCTGACTATGGTTTATAATAGTAATAACTATAAACATCTTTTAGTTCCCTTGGTGTCCCCAAAAACTATTTGTGTCCTGGGATAAAACAATCAGATCAAGAAGAATCTGGTAAGACTTCCTTGAAGAAAAGTATAGAATTTTGTTTAGTGTTCTGTTTCAATATATATGCAGATCCTTAACTTACTGGAAAAGTGGCTAGTTTAGTCATAATGCTGTTGAGACTAATGTCATGGAATTATAGATATTTTTAAACTCTAAGAGACCTAAAGACTAAACAATCACCATATCACAGAATTTCAGAGTGGGAAAGGACCTTAAGTGTCATCTAGTTTTTATGACCCAATTATGTTTAGATTCGTCTATAAACCTCTCTGCCAAGAGGTTACCAAGCTCCTACTCAAAACAACTTTAGTGATAAGGAACTCACTACCTCATGAAGTTTTCTATACTTTCTTTGGATCTCTTGCTTATCCTCATAAAATTTTGCTTATACGTATCTAAAATCTATTCTGTAGATTCTACCTATTATTTCTAGTTTTACCCTCTTGAGGATACACAGAACACTGTTCTCTCATCTTCATGATAGTCCTTAACTATTTGATGAAAACTTCCATCTTTATCTTGAGTTACCTCTTCTTTAAGCTCTATGCTTCTCATATGACATTGTTTTTTGTCTCTCTACACTTGTGGTTTTTCCCTTTTAAAATCATGGGGCCTGGCATTCCATTCTATATAAAGGGGGAAGTAAAGATACCATCTAAATTTGAGAGTTTAAAAAAATAAAATTGTGTAGTTTACACAGTTATGTCTAAAAGTAAAAATATGAATAGCAGAACTTTGAGGGGTGGTAGTGGTGGTGGAATGAGCATGAAGAACGTGAAAGAGTAGAATTAACTAATTATTGGTAGGAAGCTATGATATTATTTTAAAAGTGTATAAATTCAGAAAGAGATGTATAAGCTCATATTTCATGTTATGGTGATGACCAGTAGGAAACCCCCAAAGAGAAATTATTAAAAGTAACAACTGCTCTGAAACTGAGACTAGGAGTGAAGAGACAGAATTCTCCCCACCCCCCACTTTGTGTTCTTCTGTATTGTTCAAATTTTTATTACTGTGGGCATATACAGTTTTGTGATGCCTCATATGTAATTCAGAACCCAAAAAACTCTGTCACAGAAAAGTTTGTTCGTGTCATTTAGCCATTAAGTCTGCCTTAATCTGAAAAATTGGGTAATTATCCAGCAAAATCTGAACTGATGTAAAGCTGTTTATGATCTTCATTAGTGCAATGTAGTATGTATATTCATTGATTTTGCTTTAGAATTATTACTGCCTTTAGTTAGGGGGCACTGTCCCATATCCCACTGGGTATGCTAAATAATATACAGTGTATGGCACTGTATTATCTTTCTAAATATTAAATTATTTTGAATTTTTGAAGCATATCTGTCCTTCAGTGTTTTGGATGCAGTATTATAAGCCTACAATATTTTATTATAATACTAGACAAGAATGGTAAAGCCCAGAAACTGTATGTAATACTTTAGCATTTTCTGATCACATCAGACCCCAGTTAATCAACCTGCTCCAGTCTATATATCATACTTTTAATATGTAGCCTAAGAATAATCACTTCACTTGTTTTGGTATTTGTACTACATTTACTGAATGATTCTGAGATTATTGTTTATTAAATCCTGAAGATCCTTTTATAAAAGCTACTCTTGCTAAGGGTTGTTCCCAAGAGTAATGTAGAAGATGATTATATATTCACTACAGGGTTGTTATAAATAACAGGCTCCCTGGTCCATTTAAAATATCATTCAATGTGCCAAGATATGATATCCATACAAGTTTTCAACAATGTGGCTATTGCACTGTCACTATCTTAACATAGTGCATCATGCATAGTGTACTATCAAATTGAATATACTTTATTTTGAATCCTGAATCTAGTACTTTCTAGGTATGTGACCTTGGGAAAGTCATTTAACCCCTCTGAGCTCATCTATAAAATGAGCTTGATAATACTAAGCATAACACAAATAGTTGCTCTATATTTTTGGCCTGCAGTAGATGTGCAAAAAAGGTAGGTATTACTATTATTCCAAATAATAACAACATAAATAATAGTTACCAAACTTTTTTGTACATTAGCATCATATGTAAAATTGATTAAAACTCCTGATGCCCAAGTTGTATCCTATATGAATTAAATCACAATAGTTGGAGGTGGGAGCCAGGTGATTCCAATGTGCAGCAAAATTAGGAAACCACTGACCGACAGTAAAAACCACCTTTCAAGCTGCCACCAGAAAATAGATTTGTGTTGCCATATTAATTTAATTGGCATCTGAGGTTACTAGGCTCTCTTAATAGCTTTTCCCAGTCCCAGCATAACAAGATTCTTGTTTGTTTGTTTTTAGAAATCCATTTGGTCCCAGGAAGCCAATCCATGAAAAAGTGGTGAGCCCATTTTCATTATAAAGTGGATCCAATGTTAAGTTTCTTCGTTTATCCTGAAATTTTTTTGAAAAATTGATTATTTTAGGATATCTGTTATAGCAAGCCCATGGTGGCTCAGTGAGTTAAGAACCCAACATAGTATCTATGAAGATGTGGCTTTGATCCCTGGCCTTGCTCATTGGCTTAGGATCCAGTGTTGCCACAAGCTGCAGTGTAGGTCACAGATGTGGCTTGGATCCAATATTGCTGTGGCTATGGTGTAGGCCTGCAGCTGCAACTTTGATTCAGCCCCTAGTCAGGAAAATTCCATACGCCACAGGTGCAGCCATTAAAAAACATTCTTACTGGAATTTTGATAAAAAGTTCCATCAAACCTATTTATCATTTTGGGAGAAATTGACATCTTTACCATGTTGAGTCTTCCAATCCATGAACAGTTTGTCTCTTCATTTATTTAGATATTCTTTTATTGTTTTCATCAGCATTGTGTAGTTTTCAACATTCAAGTTCTGTAGATATTTTGTTAGATTTATATTTAAGTATTTCTCATTTTATAGCAATTGCAAATTTTATCATATTTTTAATTTTGGTTTCTACATGTTTATTGCTAGTATATTGAAATTAAATTAATTTCTGTATGTTGATCTTGAATCTCCAGCTTACCTTATTTATTAAGCCTAGGATTATTTTTAAAATACACTCATTGGGAGTTCCCGTTGTGGCGCAGCGGTTAACGAATCTGACTAGGAACCATGAGGTTGCAGGTTTGATCCCTGGCCTTGCTCAATGGGTTAAGGATCAGGCGTTGCTATGAGCTGTGGTGTAGGTTGCAGACATGGCTCAGATCCTGCGTGGCTGTGGCTCTGATGTAGGCCGGCAGCTATAGCTCCTATTCGACCCCTAGCCTGGGAACCTCCATATGCTGCAGGAGCGGCCCAAGAAATGGCAAAAAGACCAAAAAAAAAAAGAAAAAGAAAAGAAAAGAAATAAATAACTACTCTTGGAGTTCCCATTGTGGTGCAGTGGTTAACGAATCCGACTAGGAACCATGAGGTTGCGGTTCAGTCCCTGCCCTTGCTCAGTGGGTTAACGATCCAGTCCAGCGTTGCCATGAGCTGTGGTGTAGGTTGCAGACTCGGCTCGGATCCCGCGTTGCTGTGGCTCTGGCGTAGGCCGGCAGCTACAGCTCCGACTGGACCCCTAGCCTGGGAGCCTCCATATGCCACGGGAGTGGCCGAAGAAATGGCAAAAAGACAAAAAATAAAATAAAAAAAATACACTCATTGGGTTTTCTATCTAGATAATCATATCTGCAAATAGGAACAATTTTAGCTATTCTTTTCTGATCTGTATGCCATTTATTTCCTTTCTTGTAGAGTTTCCACAACTTCCAGCACTGTGGTAAGTAAGACTGATGAGAGTTGATATACTTACTCTGTTCCAGTCTTAGGCAGAAAGTATTGTCATTCACTATTAAGCATAATGATAACTATAGGTTTTTCATAGATGTTCTTTATCAAGTTGAGGGCGTTTTCCCTCTAGGAATAGAGGGAAATAGGAATATTTTGCTTAGTTTTTTTTTTTTTTTTTTTTTTAATCATGAATGTACATTGGATTTTGTCATTTGCTTTTTCCACATTGATTGATGTGATCATGGTTTTTCTTCTTTGGGCTGTTAATTCAGTGGATTAGATTGATTTTGAACATTGAACCAGTCTTGTACCACTGGTGGCATCCATGGTCTTTGATGAGAAATCTCTTGTTTTCAAGCTGTTTATTCCTTATAGGTAAAGTGTCATTATTTTCTGGCTGTTTTCCAGATTTTTGTCTTCGTTTTTGTTTCCAGAATTTTAATATCATCTGTCTTGGTGTACATTCATTTAAATTTATCCTAAATGTTGTCTGTTCAGCTTAAATCTGCAGGTTTATGTCTCAATAAGTTTGGCAGATTTTCACCCATTATTTTTTGAGTACTATTTTAACCTCATTCTCCTCCTCTTCTTATGGGACTTTGATAATGGGAATGCTAGGTTGTTGTTTTAAGTTTCACAGGTCTCTAAAACTGTTAATTTAAAAAAATACTTTGTTGTACAGAGTGGGTGCTTTCTGTGAATCTGGCTTCTAATTTACTCATTCTTTCCTTTGTTTCCTCCATTTGCTTTTGAGACCTATTACTGAACTTTTTATTTCACTTATTTCATTTTTCATTTCTATAATTTCTGCTATGTTTTTCTTTATATTTTGGTATTATTTTTAGCAATCATTTCTATTTCTTTACTGAGACTCTTCCTCTTTTCATCTGTTTCAAATATATTCATAATTGTTTGATTAAACATTTTAATTAGGGCTGCTTTAGAGTCCTAGTCAGAGAACTCTAACATTTCTGTCATCTCAGTATTGAACCTCTATTAACTACCTTTTTTTATTCATCTCAGTATTCCTGGTTCTTGGTATTATGGTTGTTTTTAAATTGAAATATGAATATTTGAGACTCCAATATTATTTAAATTTTCTTTAGTTGCTTTATTTGGATTTTTCTGATACCGCTCTGGCCTGGGACATATTAAGTGCCACCTTATTACTGTCAGGTGAAGTTACAAGTCTAGATTCCCATCTGATTCTGTTGAAACTCAAGAGCGCTCTCCTTTTGTTTTCCACTAACTCCATGGAGCGGTCTCATTACCAGTGGTGAGGATGAAAGTCCAGGCCTGCTATTTGAGCTTTCTGATAGCATCAAGACAGGTTATATTCTTTTTACATCTGAAAAAGTGTGGAAATCTAAGCTCTCCTCTCAAATTTGACTGGTGTCAGTAGAGGTGGTGCCACAATTTTCTCTGTGGTATTTGGCTACAGTAGAGTTGTTATTAACTAGTAGTTTTCCATCTAGGCTGCTCCTTTCCTGGTCCTTTGGCTAGAGAGAAGAGGCTTTTAGGGAGGGGGGTGGTACTTTTTTATTTGTGCCTGTTGGTATTATGTATTGCTAGCTTCTTCAACTCCAACTCAGAATATATGAAGCAAAAATAATATCCAGAGAACTCTACACCATTCTACTATTTATGTTCCGAGATAACTAGCTGGTCTGTCTTTTTTTGCCCCACCATTTTATATACTTGTTATGCTTTTAAAAAATATATATTTAATATCAAAGATTGTTAGTTATACTTAGCGGAAAAAGCTGGGGAAATTTTCTATATTCCATACTTCTGGACATGGAATTGGCCCAGCAGTTTTTTTTTTTTTCTTTTTAGGGCTGCACCTGCAGCATATGGAAGTTCCATGGCTAGGGGTTGAGTTGGAGCTACAGCTACCAGCCTATACCACAGCCACAGCAATGCGAGATCTGAGCCATGTCTGCAACCTATGCCACAGCTCACAGCAACACTGGATACTTAACCCACTGAGCGAGGCCAGGGTTTGAACCCTGCATCCTCATGGATACTAACTGGGCTTGTTACTGCTGAGCCACATCAGGAACTTCTAGCTCAGCAATTTTACTTCTAGGTATTTGCTCAAGAGAAATGAAAACATGTCTACATAAAGATTTATGCATGAATCATCACAGAAGCCTTATTTATAAGAAGCCAAAAGGTGGAACCTACCAAATATGTATCAATGGGAAGGGAAAAATAAATTGTGATTCATAATATTGAACATTATTTAAAAAATTAAAAGATCTGCCTGGCAATATCAAATGTGAGAAAAAGTGCAGGGAAAGAGACATTCAGATATACTGGTGGAAATATAAATTTTTATAATTGCTTGAGAAATAAGAGGAGTAAATTTGAATAGTATTTAAAGCATGCATTGTCAGATCTAGATGCCCTAGAAAGTCTCTTGTAAGTGCATACAAGGAGATATGCACAAGGATGCTTAATATAGCACTGTTTGTAACAGACAGACATTGGAAAAAGTCTAAAATATCCATCAATAGAGGATTAGATGAATTATGGCTCATTGGGTAATAATATATATTTTATTAATTGAAGTAAAAAAAACTCATTGTTGAGTGAAAAAGTTGGAGTTACGTATGCAGATTATACTAATCGTATAAATTTTAAATCGCATAAAACAATTCTATAACTAGTTTTATGGACATAAATGTATGTATTAAGTCTCAGATGAAAAAAAAAATACCTGAAATTTACATAAGTGATTGCCTTTACTCTGAGAGGAACAGTATAAAGGAACTTAAACACAAAGGCTCTCTTCTTTTAAAACAATTTTTTTCAGATTTTGGATTCATGGGCATTTTCTATGCTATTCTCTGTAATATGTTTTTACTTTTTATAATTAAAAAGAGAATAAGGAAACTACAACTAGGCATGACTTTCCAAAAAGAGGAAAACTTATGTGCAAAAATGATGCAACATGGAATTCCCTATGTGGCTCAGCAGATTAAGAACCCAATTAGTATCTATGAGGATGCAGGTTTGATTCCTGGCCTCATTCAGTGGGTTAAGGATCCAGTATTGCTGCACGCTATGGCATAGGTTGTGGATGCAGCTCAGATCTGGCATTGTTGTGGCTGAAGCACTAATGAAGGCTTTGAAGAATGGGAGTTACATGAATGCATATTTAAATTCTCTGGTGTTAGGGATGTGGAAAGGGAAGGTACTCAAAGAGAAGAGGCAGCATAAATCATCTATTTTCACAAATAATGGTGAATGTTTAAGTAATGTGTTTTTTTGGCATGCAGGCTCTGTGGGGGCAGGAAACCTGTTGTTTCCTTAGTATGTGCCCCAGAGCAGAGCATTCATGTGGGAGAATAGATGTTCAGTAGTTATAGTGTCTGGCTGCTGGGACGATTTATGGTTGGGCTCTTGTGGGAAGTTCTATTTCAGAGACTTGATTTTCTTAGTGGTAGGTTTAGATTTCTGTCACAAAGTGCAAGCTATGTGATAGGTCTGGATTTTTTATTTGCTGTCTGACAGCCTAAATGTCCTCCTACTTTACTGGATTTCGTATGATCAATTTATTATGATCAATTATAAATTATGATCAATTCAGTTAAAAAAGACAGTTTCTTACAAGATCAGGCAGATTGTTTGTTAGATTTCGACAAAAATTTATATTTTGACAAATATTTGAGCCAAATCAACCGTCACAATAGTCTGTCTTCGTTGCATGAGTTGAAGCAAAGATTCACTGGGTAAACACAAAGAAACAAAGTTTTGTTTTATTCATATCTGGAAAGATGTAGAAGTTTATGGGAGACAGAGGGCAAACAATTCCAAATCCTACTCTATTCTCATTCTCATTCATGTTAGAGTTGCTCTACATAACTCTGAGATTTTTAAACCTATCCTCAAAAATAGAAGAAAGTCAGGCACAACACACTCTTTGACATAAGTCATAGCAATATGTTTTGGATTTGTCTCCTAATGCAAAAGAAATAAGAGCAAACATAAACAACTGGGACCTAATTAAACTTAAAAGCTTTTGCACGGCCAAGGAAACCACTGACAAAGCAAAAAGACCACCAGCTTTTATTGTGTAATTTAAGTTGCATACATATATGTATATATATCTGTGTGTATATATATTTATGTAAATGTTATATATATATTTGCCTGAAACATAGGTATCATCTAATAAATGTTTAATTTTTTATCTTTCCCATCCTCAATGAGAACTTAGCAGACGCTTGAGACAGAAGTGAAACAACCAGATGGTTTCTTTGTACAGAGAAACTTTTAAAATACAGATTAAAAATTGAAAAAGTCACAATCCACCCATTCAGATATAGTTATTTTAATGATTTTGTAGGTCTCTTCCAAATTAAATAAAACGTGTGCGTCTGTGTATGTGTATGTGGTAGATCATACTGTGCATACTATTTTATTGCCTGCTTTGTTTTACTTAATTATCTATTGTTCATACCTTTTCGTATTACTAAATATTCTTTCTCAATGGTTAAATCATTTCCCATTCCTCTACAGACCTTTTGCATAATGTCTTATATTCCATTGTTTGACAATATGAATACACTTTTCTCACTTTTTAACATTCCCTTTATGTAACTACTATTCACTTTGATTTACTAAATGAGCTTTCCCAAGGAAGAAAAAAATTTCTACTGAGACCATGTCCTTCTCTAATACTGAATTTCAGTATTGGAGACATTTTATGTAGATATATTGCTTTTAACTTGAGTGACTCTGGACACATTCAAGAAGTTATTATTTAATCTTTATAATACACAGAGTATTTAATACTAATAAATAATATCTACTGAGAGTACGTACAATGTGCCAGGTAGTGCATTAAGTACTTTTCATAGATTTAATCCTTGCAGCCTTACTACACATACTATTTATATACCTATTTCAAAGATAAGGAAACTGAGGTCATGAAGTTAAATGACTTATCCAAAGTCATACAGCCGGTAAGCAATGTATAAGTAAGGATTCCAGTGCTGGCCACCTGTGATCTTAACTACTACTCTCTATCAGATGTTGCCTGAGGAAGAAGTCAGAAAACATGTACACAACTGAGAACTGACTGATTTTACGATTTTTCCATTTTCCTCCTTGTTCTGAGCAACACACCATTCCACGTTTTAGCATGTGGCATGTTGCAGTGATGTTCTCAAGTAGTAATAAAGTCTAGGTGAATGTCTAATTCCAGTGTGGTGTGTACATGTTTGTGCAGGTGTATGTATGTGATCCGTCTCAGTTCTGATACTTGATTCTAAGAGGGCATCTAGAGTCTAGGTTCTTTAGATCAGTGTTCTTACTTTAGAGATGAAGTGTCTTCTTGGAAAGGTGTCAACAAATGGAGGGAAAGTTGCTTACTTTTTATATACAATTGTTTTGTTTTGATAAAGTTCCTACAGCTGTAACTTAAGTATTTTGCTCTTCCCTCTCAGCTGGCTACATCTTCCCCAAGTCCTCTTTCAGGAAATAATCTGTGAATGAACACTTCAGTTTACTGGGAGAGATCACTATTTAAAGTTACCCTGGAGTTCCCGTCATGGCGCAGTGGTTAACGAATCCGACTAGGAACCATGAGGTTATGGGTTCGGTCCCTGCCCTTGCTCAGTGCGTTAACGATCTGGCGTTGCTGTGAGCTGTGGTGTAGGTTGCAGACGCAGCTGGGATCCCGCGTTGCTGTGGCTCTGGCGTAGGCCGGTGGCTACAGCTCGGATTAGACCCCTAGCCTGGGAACCTCCATATGCCACGGGAGTGGCCCAAGAAATAGCAAAAAGACAAAAAAATAAAAAATAAAAAATAAAGTTACCCTGTGGTTAATCTTCTTGTCAAGACAGAATCCAGTAATGAGAATAATTACTTCCAAATTGATATTTTGAAATTTAGATTTTTTTTTGGTATATTATTGTCTTAAAGCAGCCCCATCTGCAGTCTGTATTGAAGGTCCAGATGTCAACCATAAAAAAAGATAAGGCAAGCTGTAAATGGTGGTGAATGCATTTGGGCCTGAACACTTCCACCAGGGAATAAGCAGCGCATAGTTGCCCTCCTTCTAGACATATCACTGAAGTGAAATTATGTTTATGAATATTCTCCTGGCACTTGAGGAAGACAGAATTGTGTTGACTCTCAAAGTGAGTCTGAAAGCAGCTTTCTCATAGTAAAGGCAATAGTTTTGAGTATAAAATATTTTTTTCTAAGATGCCTTTTGCTTTCCAGATCTATAAGAAAGAAGGCATGAATCCTCTACATAGGATGCAAAAGAGGGAAATAATTTATTTTAGCACTATTTCTCTCCAGGTCTTTGTATTTGGCTAATTTTTATAGCAGCTGGCTCAAGTAGGCCTCATTATCATCAGGGAAGTTAGGCAAATTGCCCAAGGTCACAGAACTAGAAAGTGACCAAGATGGAAGTCTACATAGAAAATCCGAGAATACATTATAACAATAGTATTGTTACCCAACCAGGTTCACTTTGGGTGATGCACAGCAAGCAGGAACACTGAAACAAAGTTTGCAGCAAAGAGAGGGTTTATTAGCAAGGCATTCAAACATGGAGATGAGAGAAAAATATCAAATCCACCTCCCAAAAGGCAAGGGGCTCCATGTATTTATGGGACAATGAATAACAAGACAGGTGGTCTGAGGTATGGGGAGCATGGGGAAAGATAAGTAGAAAAAGGTGTGGTAACTATCCTTCTGCACAGGTATAACTAAGCTACAGGCCTCTGCATGTTCAAAAGGTCACTGAGTGGGCACTTGTACATGCCCAGTTGGAGGGTTGGTTGTTCTATCTAGTCTTAACTGGCTCAGCTTGAACTAGAGGTAGTGGACTCCAAGTTCCTAGACAACAACTCAAGCAAACATCTTATTGTTTAGGCTACATGCTGCTTGGAAGACGTGGAAGTCTTTTATGGCAACGGTTAAAATGGCCTTGATTAATAATAGCAGGTTGCAAGTGAAATAGATTTAACTAATATCACCCACGGGTTTCACTAGCAAACAGTTATTGAGGGATAACCGTGTACTAGATACTGGGTAGCATTTCAAGAAAGATAAAAACCAGGTGATGAATATAGGTTGAAAGCTAAGCTTAACTAAGGAATATGCAATGGCTGAGAATCCCCCCCCCCATTCCCATAATAATGATAAAAGCTAAAATCAATTTAGCACTTACTAAGTGGCAGGCTCTGAATAAAGAATTTTATATTCATTATCTCATTCTATCTTCTCAGCAATACTTTGAAGGAGCTTACAGTCTAGTGGGAGAAGTAGATAATAATCAAATAATCTCATAAATAAATTAAAATCGCAACTGTGACAAGTCTTAAAAATGGTTACAAGAACATATAATTAGAGGGATTGCCCTAGTCATGAAGATCAAGGAAGACTTCCCTGAGGGAGTGAGTGGGAGTGGGGAAATAACATGTGCAAAAGCTTGTAGGGGAGGGAGGATGGGGCTTTTGGAAAAAAAAAAAAAAGTAGGCCAGTGTGGTGGGAACAAAAAGATTATGCAGGAGCATGGTGTACATGTAGGTTACAAAGTTAAGGAAGGGTCAGATCATGTGGTAAGGGTATTAAGGATTCAGACCATAAGAGGTCAGTGAGATATTTTAAAGAGGAGGATGACCTGTTCATCTGTGTGTTTTGAAGCAATCAGTCTGGCTGATTGGTGGATATATTAGAGGAGGAGGAGAGTGGATGTATGAAGACCATTTAGGAGTTGATTATATTCAATCAGGTGAACGGTGATCATAACAGCTTGGACCAAGTGGTTGTGGTAGATGTGGAATGAATGTGATTGATTCAAAGGAAATTTAATTGTTTATAAAGGACAGGACTTGGTGATATATTAAATTTGTGGAATAAATGTTGATTATCACTGTTATGAACAGAGTGTCTCCCAAATTCATAGGTTGAAGCCCTAACCCTCAACATGACCATATTTGAAGATAAGGCCTTTAAGGATTTAACTAAGGTTAAATGAAGTCCATAATGGTGGTGTCTTAATCCAATAAGCCTTATGTCCTTATGAGGTTAGCTAGAGATGTGTGTGTCCACAGGGACAGCCAGGCAAGGACACAGGGAGAAGGTGGCCATCTTCAAGACAAGGAAAGAGGCTTCATGAGAAACCAAAGCTGCCAGCACCTTGATCTCAGATTTCTAGCCTCCAGAACTGTGAGATAAATATTTATTATTTATGCCACCCAGCCTGTAGTGCTTTGTTATGGCAGCTTGAGCTAACTAATACTTACCCCTAGGTTTCTGGTTTCATCTACCGGTTAGTTACATGATGGTAACAATTACAGTTGACCCCTGAACAACACAGATATTAGGGGCACAAGCCCTCTGTATAGTCGAAAATTCACATACAATTTATAGTTGGCCCTCTGAATATGAGGTTACTCCATATCTGGTTTTGCACTACTAATTCAACCAACACCAGATCATGTAGCATTTATTAAAAAAAAAAAATGGACCCATGCATTTCAAACTCATGTTGTTCAAGAGTCACTGTACTAAGATGAAGCATGCCAGAAGAGATCCAGGTTTGTAGAAAAGATGAAGAAATTGAGATATAAGAATTTAAAATAATTTACCCATTTCCCAAACCAAAGCCTGACTGATTTCAAACCCCGTATTCTTAACCAGTATTCTAGTATAGGGTAAGTAGGGGAGGAAAAAATTTTCTATTATGAGCCCTAGAGATAAATTATAATTTTTAAAAGTAAGTTTCCAGTTTAATTACATAAAGTAAAAGAAAAGGCATCTGGACAAGGAAGTGCTGCTGTCTTTGGTATAATTGCCCTAGAAACATGAACCTGGGCTTGCCTAGCTTCAGAGAACATAGCCCAGAAGCTGTACTTGACTGGATTTTTAATGGAAGTGAGGAAATCTGCCTTCTGGTTGACGATCTTCTCGGCATGGCTGCTAACTGTTGTTAACATGCTTGTGACCTCCTTTCAAGCATTCCTAACCCCTGAGGGCCATACTCCAAAGACACAGCTGAGACATATTATGAACCAGATTGACCCAAAGCCCAGCCACGTATGAGAGAATCTGTAGCTAATACCAGATAATATAGAACAGCTCTTTTAGGTTTGGACATTTGCTACTTTTTCAATTCTCTCCCCTTCCCTATCTTCCTCCCCCTTCCAAGTAGGGGAAACAGAGCCCATGGCATCCAGCAGCAGTTTCATGCTTGTGTATGTGAGGAGAAATAAGGGGGCAGATAACTGACAAGGAATAGAGATGTGGAGGCCTGGATTACCTTATAAAGCAACTAAGTACATTCATATGGCACCAAAAATATTTTTAATGAAAATTTTGATATTTTAAAAAGCATTCAATTAGTCATCATGACAAAATCAGAAGTTTGTTGGCCTTAGTTATGCCTATTTAATGATTTAGTATTAGTTTTTATTTTAAATTGCATGAAGGAGAAAGTAACATAATGCTTCCAGTACTTAGGGCTTCTAAAAGACTTACCTTAGCTCTGTAAAGCAGTCATGAGGAAGGAAAGCACTGTAGAGGGTCTTTAAATAAAGAGGCTATTTTTCCATGCAGACCCTGTGCATAGATGAAAGAAGTCACCACTTATCACCTGCCCATTTATCTAGCTCCCACTGTCACCACTACCTAAATACTCATATGGCTAATTTTTCACATTTGTCTCTTTGTGCTTTCACTGTGTGAATAGTTTTATCAGGGTAGTCTGGTTATCTTCAGACTCTTGAGGGCCTTTATATTTATTGAAGAGCTTTGCTTTTTCTCTTTATGAACTTGGATTTTGGTTTTCTTATTCACAATTTTCTCTCTCTCTCTTCATTCTTTGCTATCTTGGCTGCTATGTTTGCCCTTCACTTTCAAATTCTTGCTTCTAGCTGCCTTCTCCTTAGACCTGTACAGTTTTGGTGGAATATTGGCTTAAGCCAATTATTTTTAGGCTACCATCAATTACTTACTTCTTTGTATACAGGGACTATTTTTAGAAACAATGGAACACAGAACAGATATTTATTGATTGGAAAGAGTGCAACTTAGAAATTTACTGGGAATAAAGTTCAAAGTGTGACAGTGAGAAGGCAGGATGGTACTGAAAGACTATTTACCTAGTGAAGTAATGTACCTTTTTCTTTTTCTATTTGACTTTTTCTTCATTCCTTTCTTACCACTTGAAAATTTCTAAGTATGGTCACTCTTTAAAGTGTATTAGTATTGTGATTTGGCAACTCACACTTGCTTCTTGGGCTGCTTTATCTGGACAGAGTATCTCTCTTTCTCTATCTCTGTCTCTCTGTCTCTCTCTCTCTGTCTCTCTCTCTCTCTCTCTCTCTCACACACACACACACAGTACCTAGAGTTTAACCTTTTTCAAAACAGAAACATTCAACCTCTAGAGGAGAAAATATTTGACAGTGGATGCCTGACTTTCCCTCTTTGTGTCCACATGTCTCTGGAACTTTGGAGCTAGCTCTTCCACCCAGTTTCTTTGTTTCCTGGGCTGTGCCTCAAACTGTAACCCTTCTAGTTATTTGTATTCCACAGCAAAATACCTAGCTCTCTCCATGGCCTTTTCTTGCCTCCAAGTAAATGATAGAAGCTAACCTGATACTATCACCAGTGTCAATGATGGTGGCAAATGAGAACTTTCCATGTTCTGTTGTGCATGAACCACAGTGACATTTTGTTATAATATCATCACTGCCTTTGTGGGGGAAAAAAGTAACTTTAATGGTGGTAATTCCATGAATATGTGTTTTGACTGCTGTTTCAAACCATCTCTGAAATTGCCTAGGTGTAACATTTGCCCAACTAGAGGTATTGTTAGAAATTCTGAAGTGCCTGTAAACACAATTTTGGGGAGAAGAGAGAAGTAAAATGTATTACTCATCTGTTGGTACCATCTCTCAGTTACAAAGTGTTCAAACATCCTCATGCTTGTGCCTCATCATGAGAAAGATGCAGGTTTAATGAGATATTTCTGGTTTAAAATGGAAAAAAAATACATAAAATGCCTGACACATAGGCTGCTATATACCATTTTCATACCAGTGGTAGATAATGCTTATCAATCATGATATTCTTTACCTTTGAACCCAGACAGGACCTCAGTATTCTAGGACTACACAATAGCCAGTATCAGTAGAACAAATTTGGCCCTTGGGTTGAAACCTATGCCATTTCTAGTTCAGATGGTTTCTGAGAATTCTTCAAACTGTCCCCTAACAATTGCTTTTCAATTTTGAGTTGGAATTCATGAACATCATTTTATAACTGAAGAAGTCAAAGACATGAAAAAAGAAGAGAACCTCTTTAGAGATGAAGACAAAATGAATGGGAGAACCCAGTAATACTTACTTTTTGTATATAACAAGCAGGCAGCTTCCTGAGTTGTGGGTTGCATTTATCCTAAGTACATACAATTACTGTAATTAGCATCACTCCTCTGAGTTGAGATACAGAAGACCCTAGGAAAGGAGAAATATGTTTTGGAGGTGGTGGAGATGGAGGGATAGCTGGTATCACCCATCAGACTAGGCCTATGATGAAAAGACCAGAAGAGAAGAGAGAAGGAATGGTTTGGAACTGGAATAATTGGGAAAGGAAGGCCCAGAGAAAGTCTCGTAATGGGCTGCCAATGACAGTATGACATTATGCAACATTTTAGAGAGGGTGGGTTGGGGTAAAGGAAGCAGGCACACACAGGGAGCAATTCTAAATCAAAGACAAGGTTCTTCACTCACCTGGACATCCTATCTCCTTGGACTTCTGAGTAAATGGTAAGGGATTCATTAGCAGATATTCTCCCTTGTTGGACAGAAAATAAAGAGGCTTAGAATGCTATTTACCAGGGTTATACTGGCTGACAGGGTACTTTACTGGTCCTAAGCCATGAGCCCTTTCATTTCACAGCTTCAGCAAATCCTAGCCCCCACCCCAAGGAGGTTTGTGTCCATGCGAATTGGGGCAGAATGAGAAAGTAGCTTTGCTAGTACACTTTTCACAAAGAGAGCCAAACATGGATGTCAGGGTCCGTTTACATCTCAAGAACATGTCACCAAAGGAAGTAAGTGTAATCACTATAATTTAGAGAGGGTCTAATTAACACATTTGTTAGATAACTATGGCAACTTTACAATTACATCCTAATTAATGAATAATATCCTGTGTATTCATAGGGAGAATGTGACCAAAATTAAGTTGCTAATGAAAAAACAGGGCTCTAATTGCGCCTCAATCTTGCCAATAAACAAATAGCCTGCCTGTATACCAGAATAAAACTACTGTGGTTTTCAGCTCATATCTTCTTATTAAATGTCTTCCTCTAAGCCTGGAGAATAATACATATTTTCATACTAACCCCATGCCAAGGCAACAATATTATGTGTGTGTTATTAACAATGCTTACTATGGCAGTTTAAATAACTGTACCTATATTAAAATATAAGGAAATCAGAAACTTTATACCCATAAAGGCCACAATTGGGTTTCCTTTAATAACTAATATTGTCTAGTTTCTGAATGTGCCTGTTATTTGAGGATGGATTATTTTTATTATTATTGTCTACTGGGAAATGACCCATTTCTTCAGCTAAAGTTCATAATTGAACTTGAATAAATATATCAAGAGAATGTGGTATATCTGGCTCTTCATTTGAGGAGTATAATATTTAAATAGAAAGATCCAATGTTTGCCTATTTTAGGGAGGAAGCATAATGTAAAAGAAGGGTTAATGTTTGTAGTATTAACACATTCAAAGTTTTTGTACCTGAAGTGTCAAAATAAATTTCACAGTCTATGAAATATTTTATAGGCTCCTGAGCACAATACCATGTCTAGGAGTTAAGCAGTGCAAAGGGAAAGCAGAGACTAGTACTTTTATTCCCATTTTCTAGAAGCAGCAGCTGAGGAACAAAGAAAGTAAAGGAATTATTGGAGAATCACAGAAAACCAGTCTAACAGTCAAAATTGAATATTGTAGCTTGTTTTCCTGTGTAATGCGCAAAGGGTTTCAGGCATGTCCTAGCACAGTCTTTTACAATGGGAAAGTCAGGAGGGAGCACTTTTAAATTGAGAAATGGAATCTGAGTTGTCGCCGTAACTCCCTGACATCCCCCTACTCTTCCCCTTCCAAGATTGCTATCATGAGAATGTGATGTTATGGGGACTTTTCTAGAGGGAAGGACTTCCCAGGTAGTCACAATTAGTGTGGTAGAAGGAAATATACGTGGAAAGAGAATTAACAGTTTTGGATCACTTTATCCAAAATATTTATGAACACACACACACAAAATATCCTTGGGCCTGATTAGGTTAAATGATGGGGTCTGAGTGGCATTTTCTCCAGGAGGAAATATATAGGTGGTTTGAATTTCATTGACAGCCTGGCAGAGAGCCCCACAGGGTGCTTTAATGAATTAGCCAGCCAAAGCCCATTCCATAGATTCAGCTTTCCTGGAGTGACAGCTGTCTCCACTCTAGTCCAGAAGTAACTCCCACTCATCTGAGGCACTTCTTTGTTAGAAGCTGCAGATTGAAACAGGTAACTAGCCCAACAGATCTGGCCCAGAATGAAAAAAGCTAGGGATACAATTTTGAACTACAGTGAGCTGGCCATCTGGCTCACATATATATGCTTATTTTATGACCCACGATATAGAATGAATGAATAGCTGAAGCCTCAGAGTTTAGCTTCACTGGCTCTACTTTTTCTCAGGTTGTTGCATCCTTATTTTCTCTTCAACTATTGTGAATTATTTTAAGGATGAGAGTGTGCACTTTGTTTTCATGTCTTCATACCTTTGCTCCTTTCCCCTTCTTTTTCTACCTGATAAATTTCTGATTGCTCCTCTAAGATACAGCTAACACAAACCTCCTCTTTGTAGCCTTCCATGACAGCCCCAATGCAAATTTAGTCACACCTTTCCAAAAACATGTTGTGCATTAACATGCCCATGGATCAAATATATGACAATCATCTGTTCACAAGAGCCTTTCTCCTCTGTTAAGTAGTGAATTTCTAAGGGGAAAGGGTCATGGCTTATTTTCTTCTGTGTACCAATTATTATTTTTTGTCTCTTTAGGGCCACACCCACGGCATATGGAGGTTCTCAGGGTATGGGTCAAATCGGAGCTTTAGCCACTGGCCTACACCACAGCCACAGCAATTGGACCCAAGCCACATCTGTGACCTAACCACAGCTCACAGCAACACTGGATACTTAACCCACTGAGCGAGGCCAGGGATTGAACCTTCATCCTCATGGATGCTATTCAGATTCATTTCTGCTGAGCCATTATGGGATCTCCCCAATTATTTATCATAGTTCTGTTCAATTAATAACTGACAAAATAACTTCTTATATTCATATTCTGGACATTTTGCCAGATGCTGGTGTTTCAGCAGAGTTCCTGCCATCAAGTTTACATCCAGTTGGAGAAGGATAGATGATAAATATGTAAAACAAAAGTACTTTCAGAGAGATGTAAATGGCTTAAAATAAAAGATGTTAGTCGAAACTGTAGAAGTAGACAGAATTCTAGGAGACTGTGTAGTATGTGAAGAACAGAAGTTCTAGGACAGAATCCTTGGTAATTCCAACTTTTTTTTTGTCTTTTTTTTTTGTCTTTTTGTTGTTATTGTTGTTGTTATTGTTGTTGCTATTTCTTGGGCCGCTCCCGCGGGATATGGAGGTTCCCAGGCTAGGGGTTGAATCGGAGCTGTAGCCACTGGCCTACACCAGAGCCACAGCAACTCGGGATCCGAGCCGCGTCTGCAACCTACACCACAGCTCATGGCAACGCCGGATCGTTAACCCACTGAGCAAGGGCAGGGACCGAACCCGCAACCTCATAGTTCCTAGTCGGATTCGTTAACCACTGCGCCACGACGGGAACTCCCGTAATTCCAACTTTTAAGGCCAGACAACATATGAAGAGTGAGAATGAATAGTCAGAGAAGTAAAAGGGAAAGAGATGAGAGTGGTAGTCCTTCCTTTTCCTCCTCTCTCCACCTCAAATTACTGTGTTCTCATTCCTCTAAGATTGGAGTTGTAGAGGAAAGCACACACAAGGGACCAAAAAGGACTTATTTGACTAGTACTGATCTAAATGCCCTCTTTGTATGACTAATATCCAAAATGCTAATTCTTCCTCTTCTTGGGCCCATGTGTGGGTTTTTCTGATATTCTCCAGCTGAGGAGATCCAATTATATTTTTGCAGGATACCTCCAGCATACTAACTGAGATCACCTGACACCTGATAGTCCACAGCTGACTACTTTTTGAGGGATTTACATATGACCCACAACAAAATGCAACTTTTCTCTGCCATTGGTGAAAATACAAATCTCAATGTGGTATTTTTTGTTTGCACTAAATTAGTGCTATGACTCTATAGTCACAATATTTTGTCTTTAGGTATTTTCTAGGCACATGTCAGGCAATGGTCTTTACAGTGCTCAAATTCAAGGTGATACATGTTACACTCTCGATTGTGCCTCACCATAATTTGGCTTGAGATGGCGGCAAAGAAGGAAGGATGGAGCATCACCCTCTCTTCCATAATGTAATTTTTTTTTGTCTTTTTAGAGCCGCACCCACAGCATATGGAGGTTCCCAGGCTAGGGGTCTAATCGGAGCTGTTGCTGCTGGCCTACGCCAGAGCCACAGCAAAGCCAGATCTGAGCCACATCTGTGACCTACACTGCAGCTCACAGCAACGCCGGATTCTTAACCCACTGAGTGAGGCCAGGGATCAAACCCTCAACCTCATGGTTCCTAGTCAAATTTGTTTCCACTGTACCACGATGGGAATGCAAATGTAAAATATTTTTGATTGTTACCTTTGATTCAAAGCTTATGTTTAAAAAATAAAATTTAGGTGGAAAGAGTAATAGATCAAATCATCAGCCATTAACACTTTAGTGAGAATAAGAAAAATGGATGACTCAGGGACACCTGTAAAGGTCCTAAATAAATGAAGCCAAAAGTCCTATTTGTTGAGGGAAAAGTGTAGGAAAAGGACAGAGTCTAGAGAGGCCTTGAGGAAGAAGATAGTAGTGAAAGGATAAAGAGGTACAAAAGCAGAGACAATTATAATTCTCTGTATTTTCAGTTTTGCCTGAAAGTTTCCTAACAGACATTTCTCTCTGCTTAAAAAATATCATTTATTTTTTGAATAGGTATTACAAAGATTACTGCTAGAAATATCCTTTTCTATAGTTAATTGTGTAAATAGGTGAGCATATCTGTAGGATAAATATTTAGAAATGGAATTGGTAGGTCAAAAATATGTGTGCGAAGATTAATTTTATGTGTCAACTTGACTGGGCCAAGGGATGCCCAGATACCTGGTTATACACTAATCTGGGTATGTTTATGAGAATGTTTATGGAAGAGATTAGCATTTGAACTGGCAGACTGAATAAAGCAGATTATCCTCTCCAAGGCAATGATGAGGGGCAATTATCCAATCAGTTGAGGGCTTGAATAGAAAAAAGTTGGAATTGAATTCTCTCTCTCCGCCTGACTGTTGGGCTGAGATCTTGATATGTTGCTATTTTACTGGGAACTATACCAACAGTGCTCCTGGTTCTCAAGTCTTTGGACTTGAATCGGAATTGATACCGCCAGCTTTACTGGTTTCCTGGGTCTCCCACTTAAAGATGGCAGATCATGGGATTTCTCAATCTTCACAAAAGCATGAGCCAATTTGTTAGAATAAATCTCATTTCACACACACACACACACACACACACACATACACACACACACACGAACACACACAGTTTCCTATTGGTTCTGTTTATCTGGAGAAACCTGACTAATATTTGTAAGTTTTGTGGTTATAGCCTACTTGTCCTTTACAGTGGTTGTACCAGTTTATACTCTCACCAGTAATGTATAAGAGTGTTTTCTCAAACTCTCACCAGCACAGTATAACATTTCATTTATTTCATATATTTAAAAACTCTTTGTATTTTTATCTCTGTGAAATGCTTATTTATATATTTTTATCACTTTATTTTGGGTTAATATTAATTTCCTTATTGATTTTTAGGAATTCTTTATGTAATAAGGAAAATACTTTAATTGTGATATGAATTGTAAATGTTTTCCTAGCTTGTTATTTGTCATTTGAGTTTTTTTTCATTTGTGTTGGTCATCTATATATATATTTTTTTATTAAAATATAGTTGATTTACAGTTGTTCTTCAATTTCTGTTGTATAGCAAAGTGATTAAGTCACACACAGTTCCCTTTGCTGTACTCCCATCCCTGATCTGTTTCTGTTTTGTAGATAGGATCATCTGTGCCATATTTTAGAATCCACATATAAGTAATATCACATGGTATTTGTCTTTCTCTTTCTGACTTACTTTGCTTAGTCTGAGAATCTCTTTGCCTCCCTGTTGCTACAAATGGCATTATTTTGTCCTTTTTTATGTCTGAGTAGTATTCCATTGTATATATGTACCACATCTTCTTAATCCATTTGTCTTTCAATGGACATTATGTTGTTCCCATGTCTTGGCTATTGTGAATTATACTGCTATGAACATGGGGGTCAATGTATATTTTTATTTATTTATTTATTTTTTGTCTTTTTGCCTTTTTTAGGGCTGTACCCATAGCATATGGACGTTCCCATGCTAGGGGCCTAATCCGAGCTGTAGCCGCTGGCCTACGCCACAGCCACAGCAATGCAGGATCCAAGCCGCGTCTGTGACCTACACCACAGCTCACGGCAATGCCAGATCCTTAACCCACTGAGCAAGGCCAGGGATTGAACCTGCAACCTCATGGTTTCTAGTTGGATTTGTTAACCACTGCACCACAACGGGAACTCCCCATGTATATTTTTAAATGAAAGTTTTGTCCAGATATATGCCCAGAGGTGGGATTGATGGATCATGTTTGAGTTCTATATTTAGTTTTCTGAGGTGCCTCCATACTGTTTTCCATAGTAATTGTACCAATTTATATTTGCACCTAAAGTGAAGGAAGGTATCCTTTTCTCCACACCCTCTCCAGCATTTGTATTTGTTGACATGTAATGATGGCCACTCTGACTGGCATGAGGTGGTACCTCATTGTAATTTTGATTTGCATTTCTCTAATAATTAGTGAGGTTGAGCATTTTTTTCATGTTCCTGTTGGTCATCCATATGTCTTCTTCAGAGAAACATCTATTTAGGTCTTCTGTGCTTTTTTAATTGGATGGTTTATTTTTTTGTTGTTGAGTTGTATGAGTTGTTTACATATTTTGGAGATTAGGCCTTTGCGTTTTACATCATTTGCAAAGATTTTTTTTCCCTTTCTCTGAGTTGTCTTTTCATTTTTTAAATGCTTTCCTTTGTTGTGCAAAAGATTTTGAGTTTAATTATGTCCCATTGATTTTATTTTTTAATGCATATTTTTTAGAATTGTATTAAGTTGTATCATTTTTTAAAATTCGGGCTTTTAAATTATATCTTCTGTATTTTTTGTCACTCTTAGAGAGTCCTTTACCACTCTGGTTTAAAACAGTTCCTCCATGTGTTTTTCCTAGTAATTTTATTACTTACTGAAATAAATTTAAATCTTTGATTCACCTGGAATTTATTTTTCTTGAAAGTAGAGATCCAACTTTAACTTATTTCCAGATGGCTACCCTGTTGTTTCAACACCATTTGTTTATCTTTTCTCTACATGTTCGTAACAATTTCCTTTTAATCTGTCCAGTAATCTTTCTGCATATACATTAACAAACATTTACTTAGCACTGCTACCATTTTCTTCATTCTTAGCAGAACATTACCTATTTTACATTAAAAAAAAACTGCACAGGGACAACGAAGTCCTCTATAATAGTAAATAATGATGAAGAATGATGGGATCTTAGAGTTCATCTAGTTTAACTCCATTTATGCATGGGGAAACTGAGTTACAAGGAAGAGAACTTTCTTTAGGTTAAATAGAGTTGTTACCTGATATTGATGTTTGTAATTTGTCATCACATATATTAAGATGATTCACTTTACTTGAATGTTCTAAGCTCTACAGAAACCCCAAACTCTAGAAACAATCAGGCTTCAAAGGAACAATTCGAGTTTGCATGAAATGAATCTCCACATATACATAAATCACCAAGTCAAAAGTTATCAAGGCAAAATCATGTTCTCAATGAAATGAAAAAATCTTTGAGAGAGTTCATCAAAAAAATAGCTGCATTTGGAGTATACATAATATGTATACATGGACATCCTTCTCAACTACTTACATATTCCACACTCTAGATTATACAGTGGTTCCAGGGATATAGGCCTGAAAGGAAAACAAAACTTTTTAAAAAGAAGTTTGACTGTTTTAGTGTGATTTGAAAAAAGAAAGGAAAACAATACCAGACATAAGTAAACAAAATAATGTTGGCATTCAGCTAAATCAAAAGTATATGTAGGAGTTCCCGTTGTGAGGCAGCGGAAACAAATCCGACCAGGAACCATGAGGTTGCGGGTTTGATCCCTGGCCTCGATCAGTGGGTTAAGAATCCAGCATTGCTGTGAGCTGTGGTATAGGTCCCAGACATGGCTTAGATCTGGCATTGCTGTGGCTCTGGCATAGGCCGGTTGCTACAGCTCCCATTAGACCCCTAGCCTGGGAACCTCCATGTGCCACAGGTGCCATCCTAAAAAAGACAAAAGACAAAAACAAAAAAAAAGTATATATATTTACTCAACAAATATTTGAGGACCTACCATGTGCCCAACAAACTTTAGACTCTGGGAATATAGCAGATAACTAGAGAGATAGTGTCCTTGCTCTCTAGCAGACAGAAAAAAAATGTTAGTATGTTAAATAGGAAAAAGGAAGGAGCTACTTTTTATTCCCCCTTTTTTGGCTGCCTCACAGGCATATGGAGTTCTGGGTCAGGAAGCAGATCCCAGCAGCAGCTGAAACCTGAGCTACACAGCTGGATCCTTAATCCACTGCCCCAGGCAGGGGATCAAACCTGTGTCCCAGCACTCCCAAGAGGCCACGCCAGATCCTGTTGCACTATAGTGGGAATTCCAAAAGGTGCTATTTTAAATTGAGTAATCAGAGTAGGTTTATATGAGAAAGTTATATTTAAACTTGTACTGAAATGGCAACAAGGAACCACCTCTGTGAAAACATGCGTTGGAGGATTACAGGTAGAAGGAAGGAAATGTGCAAAGGCTATATGATTGTAACATGCATGAGCATTTGAAAATGTAAACAAGGCTGTTGTTGAAGTGTAGCGAATAAAGGGGGAGTGTTGAGATTGAAGTAGTAGGCAGAAAATCGGTCTGTAGGCCTAGTAATATGAAGTTTCATTTTATTCTGTGTACATTGGTAATTGGAAGCCATTGGTATGTTTTGAGTAGAGAAGTGCTGTGTATTGCATTTTTTAAATATTACTTTTTATTCTATAGAGATTAGAATATAGGGAGTCAAACATGGACACAGAGAGAACATTTAGGATTCAGTTGCAGTTGTCTAAGTGAGAAATGATGGTGGCTTGGATTGGATGGTAGACATTAAGACAGATGGTCAGACTCAATTTATCTTCTGGAGAAGAATAAGCAGGACTTGCTGATGAATTAAATGGCATAGCGAGAAGATGTGTGAGGGGAAAGCAAAATCAATAATAAAGTCTAGGCTTTGCTTGAGGTAATGATACCATTTCACTTATATGGGGAATACTAAAGGGCTTTTTCATAAGGAAGGGGAATTAAGTGTTCAGTTTTGGAAATGTTAAATTTTAAGTGCCTATTAGAAAACTGTATTTGGATTTGAACGCGAATCACTATCCATATCTCCCTCACTCCCTAGATACCTTGAAACATTTTTAGACTGCTCTATAGGCATTACTTTCAATAAGTATCATTCTTGCATACTCAAAATCTTGGATTTTCAGATGAAATGAAATTCAATATTTGAAAATTTAACACAATTCCTTATGACTATAATTTTATAAGGACAAAATCAAATCTTATAAGGGACATAGATTTGTCAGATGAAAAATAGATTTATTAATGTAAACAGAGTAATAACTATTGTATTTATGTAAACTTAACTTTTGCTGCTGGGATTGCTTTTAACTCTTCAGTGTTTGGCAGCCTCAACTCACAACCATCCACTAACCAACGAACACTTCTCCCTCCTTATCAAAAAACTTCAATATACCCTTGCAACTAAAAACTCTTGAGTTGGTGTTGCTTTAGCAAAAAGGTTATTTAGTGGTTCTTATAAATTACCCAATGTGTCCACAAGTTAGGCCCAGTTGTCTTATATCATGTATAGATAATACTGGCAATAAAAAATCTCTAAAGCCAAACCCTTTATAATAACAAATAATTCTTCCATCTTTGCTTACTGGTCTTTCAGTCTGAAAGCCACTACTTTTTCTTTCTGCTCTCTTTGCTCTCTGTGGGATGATTAATAAAGCCATACTTGTTCCAATTATTCTGTCTTTCCAAGAATGCTGAAAGCCTTGGATTATCAAATTATTCAAACTGCATTATCTTAAGACAAAATAGCATATAGTGTGAAGAAAAAAGTAGTTCTTAGCCTCTGCGGGTGACTAGTTAGTGAAGAATAGAAAATAACTAAGCTAATACCATGGGTGAATTTTAAGCATACTCTTCCATTCAGTGCTATATTGCAGGGGTTTTTTTTTTTCCTTCTTTTTTCTTTAATTAGTTTGAAGCCACATTGGAAGATGTTTTAAATCCATGTTGTAGCTCATCTACTGATAATCTTACAAATAGCCTAAGGGACTGCATCTTGCTCACTTTTCAAATCTAAATCTCCTTAAGAATTCCAGCTCTCTCAAAATCTATCAGGATTCTCCAGAAAAGATCCAGAAAAATACATGGATCTTGGCCACACATCTGCCAAGGCTAAGGCGCCTCACTTGGTAAGCTTTGGGAAGTACAGTAGGCAAACCCACCTTTCCCTATGAAAACTTTCAGGCTATGTCTTCCCTCATGCTACAGGCAAAGGGGAACTCTCAAGGAGCTATATCAAGAAAGCTTCATGAATGGAACTCTTAACAAGCAGTTGACACGTGTCTGCAAATAAAAGTTGATCATTTCACATTTGGTCTTGGCTTGTGAAGGATATAATTTGGGATTAAAAATAAACATACTGGAACATACATCCTGATCAGAAACATTCATATGCACAGCTGGAAACAGACACTGCAATTTGAAAGTATAATTAAGATTTACCATCTCTATTTATAGAGTACAAGCATAGCAAATTTATTGTCTTTAAATGTGAAGGTTCAGAAAGTGTTAGGGGGAGAAGAAATATTAACTCTGAATAAAATGGCACAAAGCACATCAAGCAATCATTTCTGAATTTTGGGTTAAAGAAAGCAACGTAGAGGAAACTGAAGTGCAAATGAGAATCACACACACAAAGGGAAAAAATAATATTCTCATAAAAGCCAAGAAAATGCTCCTTAATCTTCTAAGACTACTGTTGTTTCCTTGAGTTAAGTAAACATGTCTTCTGAGATACAGAGCATTAATGGGTAGGTATTTAAGACAAAACAGCTGTGGAAATGGAGCGGATGATGTTTTCCTGCAAGTGAATGATTTGCAATGGTAATGAAGCCCTTTTTCCCCTGACAAACCACATTACTTAATAGTCAGTACGTGAAGAGATGTTCCAAATACACATGGACAGGCCAATCGGAGTTGTTGATAGGAAAATCCTTGCAAATGAACACATTGCTGCTCTACAGCAGAGTTAAAAGAATTTTAATTTTTCATATTCTTAAGCCCTTTATTGCAATATTAATAATCAGTTAAAGTAAATTTAAATGATTCACTGAATCAATTTACATTTCAAAATGCAGAAATTGTATGGCTGAGCTACATGGATCAGATATCCTTGGGATTAGATTTTGGAACATTCCTGGAGAGGATAGTGCTATGATTTCTTGTGTTTCGTGTATGGTTTATAATACTTTTTTGTTCTGTCAGTAGGCTGGCCTTATAATCAGGTTCTATAATCAGTTCAGAAAAACGAGAGGAAAAAATCAATTACAGGGGCATTTTTGAAGCTAGATTAGAACTTTTTTTGGTTGTTTCTTTTTTGACAAATGGATTTATTTAGAGCCTTTTAGTGTCATCACTAGTCCTCTTCCAGGGTAGGCTCCTCATCTTTGAATTTTCCTATAAAGAAGGTAGTTACTTTTGTTTAGGTTTATGGAAAATACTGAACAATATGTATTTCTCTCTCATACGTTTCATGGCGCAGGGTTTTAACTCAAAGACAGTTTGCTCTCTTATTAATATGCTCATTTGGGGAAGCACTTCAGAGTCTTTATTTCTAGATGTCCTTTTCCACACTCATATAAGCATTGTTTCAAGAGTTGTATGGAAATCAAGCTAGCGATATAGTCATTTACAGTTAAATACATTCTTCTAGTTTTTCATAATTTGGATCATTTAACAATTTGATGCCTAATTGATGTTAAGTGTTTGCCTTTGAATACAGTGGCATTATGGGAAATGGAGTTCAGCAGAGTTCTGTTGGTTGCATTTACTTTTGATACATTAAGATCCTATGTGTGAGGCATTGGTGATAGTGAAGGTTTGACAGAGGCTGCACAGTATGACTTTAGGATGCATCTGAGCTGGAAGCCTGTGGTTGCCTACAAGAAGGTTCCACCCAATAATCCCCAAGACTGTATTTATACCTTACATGCTATTGTACATGGCAAATGGACTTTGCCAATTGGTTGATTTCATTGTTTTTAATTGTTAAAGTTTTATTGAAGTATAGTTGATTTACAATGTTATGATAATTTCTGTACAACAGAGTGATTCAGATATATATGTATAAGTATGTGTGTGTGTATATATATATATTCACATATATTCATTCTTTTTCATATCTTTTCCCATATAGATTATCATAGAATGTTGGGTAGCATTCCCTTTTTATACAGCGGGTCCCCATTGGTGAGTCATTCCATATACCTCGGTGTGCATTAACCAATCCCAAACCCCTAGTCCCTCTCTCCCTCCCACCTGTCCTTTTTGGTAAACATAAGTTTGTTTCCAAAGTCTGTGAGTCTGTTTCTGTTCTGCAAATATGTTCATTTTTATCCTTTTTTTAAGATTCCAGATATAAGTGATATCTTATGATGTTTGTATTCCACTGTCTGACTTAGTATGATAATCTCCAGGTTCATCCATGTTGCTGCAAATAGCATTATTTCAATCTTTTTATGGCTGAGTAATATTCCATTGTGTACATGTGCCATATTTTCTTTATCCATTCTTCTGTCAGTGTACATTTAGGTTGTTTCCATGTCTTGGCTATCATTAATATTGATGCAATGAACTTTGGGGTGGATATATATTTTCAAATTATGGTTTTCTCTGGATAGATGCCCAGGAGTGGAATTGCTAGGTCATATGGTAACTATACTTTTAGTTTTCTGAGAAACCTCCACGATAGAGGTTTCACCAATTTACATTCCCACCAGTAGTGAAAAAGGGTTCCCTTTTCTCTGCAACCTCTCCAGCATTTATTATTTGTAGACTTTTTGATGAAGGCCATACTGGCTGCTGTAAGGTAGTACCTCATAACAGCTTTGTTTACATTTCTCTAATGATTAGCAATGTTGAGCATCTTTTCATGTATTTTTGACCAACTGTGTCTTTGGAGAAATATCTATTTAAATCTTCTGCCCATTTTTTGATTGGGCTCTTTGGTATAAATTATTTGTATATTTTGGAGATTAATCTCTTGTCAGTCCCTTCATTTGCAAATATTTTCTACCATTCTTTGGGTTTTCTTTTCATTTTGTTTATGGCTTCCCTTGCTGTGCAAAAAAATTTAAGTTTGAAAAATTTCTTTTATCCATTGTATATTTTTGCCTCCTTTGTAATGGATTAGTTGAGCATAAGTGTGGGTTTATTTCTGGGATACCTAGCATGTTCCATTGATCTATGTTTTTGTTTTTGTGCCAGTACCATATTGTTTTGCTGACTGTAGCTTTGTAGTATAGTCTGAAGACAGGGACCCTGATTTCTTTAGCTCCTTTTTTCTTTCTCAGGATTGCTTTGGCTATTTGTAGTCTTTTGTGTTCCCATACAATTTTAAAATTTTTGTTCTTGTTCTGTGAAAAATGCCAGTGGTAGTTTGATAGGGATGGCTTGAATCTGTAAATTGCCTTGGGTATTATAGTCATTTTGATGATATTGATCCTTCCAAGCCAAGATCATGATATATCTTTTCACTGGTTTGTGTCATCTTCAATTTCTTTTAATAATGTCTTATAATTTTTAGAGTACAATTCTTTTATCTCCTTAGGTAGTTGTAGTCCTAGATATTTTATTCTTTTTGATGTGATAGTAAATGAGATTGTTTCTTTAATTTCTCTGATTTTTAATTGTTAGAGTGTAGAAATGTGAGAGATTTCTATGCATTAATTTCGTATCCTGCAACTTTACCAAATTCACTAATGAGGTCCAGTAGTTTTCTGACAGCGTTTTTTTGTCTTTCTTTTTTTATTACTCAAATGAATTTATTACATTTGTAGTTGTACAATGATCATCACAATACAATTTTATAGGATTACCATCCCACAACCCCAATGCATCCCCCCACCCACAGACTGTCTCCTACGGAGACCATAAGTTCTTCAAAGTCTGTGAGTCAGCATCTGTTCTTCAAAGAAGGTCAGTCTGTCCTCTTTTCAGATTCCACATGTCAGTGAAAGCATTTGAGTTGGTGTATCATTGTATGGCTGACTTCACTTAGCATGGTAACTTCTAGGTCCATCCATGTTGCTAAAAATGCTGGTATTACATTCCTTTTAATGGCTGAGTAATATTCCATTGTGTATATGTACCACCTCTTCTTGATCCACTCCTCTGTCGATGGACATTTAGGTTGTTTCCATGTCTTGGCTATTGCAAATAGGGCTACAGTGAACATCGGAGTACATGTGTCTTTGAGAGTCATGGTTTTCTCTGGATAGATGCCCAGGAGTGGGATTGCTGGATCACATGGTAGTTCTATGTTTCGTTTTCTGAGGAATCTCCATACTGCTTTCCACAGTGGTTGCACCAATTTACATTCCCACCAACAGTGTACTAGGGTTCCTTTTTCTCCACCCCCTCTCCAGCACTTACTGTTTGTAGACTTTTGGATGATGGCCATTCTGGCCGGTGTAAGGTGGTACCTCATAGTGGTTTTGATTTGCATCTCTCTAATAATGAGTGACGCTGAACATCTTTTCATGTGTTTTTTTGGCCATCTGTATGTCTTCTTTGGAGAACTGTCTGTTTGGATCTTCTGCCCATTTTTTTTGATGGGGTTATTTGTTTTTTTGGTATTGACTGGTAGGAGGTGATTATAAATTTTGGAGATTAATCCCTTGTCAGTTGATTCACTTGCAAAGATTTTCTCCCATTCTGTGGGTTGTCTTATTGTGTTGTTTAGGGTTTCCTTTGCTGTGCAGAAACTTTGAAGTTTGAGTAGGTCCCATCTGTTTAGTTTTGTTTTTACTGTCAATACTCTAAGAGGTGGATCTGAGAAGATGTTGCTGTTGTTTATGCCGGAGAGTGTTTGGCCTATGTTTTCCTCTAAGAGTTTTACAGTGTCTGGTCTTATATCTAGGTCTTTAATCCATTTGGAGTTTTTATGTTTGTATATGGTGTTAGGGAGTGTTCTCATTTCATTCTTTTCCATGTGGCTGTCCAGTTTTCCCAGCAACACTTACTGAACAAGCTGTCCTTTCTCCATTGTATATTCTTGCCTCCTTTGTCATAGATGAGTTGGCTATAGGTGCGTGGGTTGAATTCTGGGCTTTCTATCCTGTTGCACTGATCTATATATGTCTGTCTTTGTGCCAGTACCATACGGTTTTGATGATTGTTGCTTTGTAGTATAGTCTGAAGTCCGAGAGCCTGATTCCTCCAGCTCCATTTTTCTTTCTCAGGATGTCGTTGGCTGTACTGGGTCTTCTGTGCTTCCAAACAAACTTGAAAATATTTTGTTCACGTTCTGTGAAGAATGTCCTTGGTAATTCGATAGGGGTAGCATTGAACCTGTAGATTGCCTTGGGTAGTATAGTCATTTTGATAATATTAACTGTTCCAATCCACGAGCATGGTATGTCTTTCCATCTATTTGTGTCACGTTTGCTTTCTTTCAGCAGTGTCTTACAGTTTTCAGGGTATAGGTCTTTTGTCTCTTTAGGTAGGTTTACTCCTAGGTATTTTATTCTTTTGAATGTGATGGTAAACAGGATTGCTTCCCTAATTTCTCTTTCTGCTCTTTCATTGTTAGTATATAGAAATGCCATTGATTTCTGTGTATTAATTTTGTATGCTGCGACTTTTCCAAATTCATGGATGAGCTCTAACAGTTTTCTGGTAGAGTCTTTAGGATTCTCTAGGGATAGTATCATGTCATCTGCAAATAGTGATAGTTTTACTTTTTCCTTTCCAATTTGGATTCCTTTTATCTCTTTTAATTCTCTGATTTCTGTGGATAGGACTTCCAAAATATGTTGAAGAGTAGTGGCGAGAGTGGACATCCTTGTCTTGTTCCTGATCTCAGTGGGAATTCTTTCAGCTTTTCACCATTGAGAATGATGTTCGCTGTGCGTTTGTCATATATGGCCTTTATCACGTTGAGGTAGGTTCTCTCTATGCCCACTTTCTGAGGGGTTTTTATCAGAAATGGGTGTTGGATTTTGTCAAAGGCTTTTTCTGTGTCTATTGAGAGGATCATATGGTTTTTCATCTTCAGTTTGTTAATGTGGTGTATCACACTGATTGATTTGTAGATATTGAAGAACCCTTGCATCCCTAGGATAAATCCCACTTGATCACGATGTACAATCCTTTTAATGTATTTTTGGATTCGGTTTGGTAGCATTTTGTGGAGGATTTTTGCATCTATGTTCATCAGTGAAATTGGCCTGTAGTTTTCTCTTTTTTGTGGTATCTTTGTCTGCTTTTGGTCTGATAGCATTTTTAGAATCTTCTATGTGCAGTATCATGTCATCTGCAAATAGTGACGTTTTTACTTATTCTCTTCCCATTTGTATTTCTTTTATTTGTTTTTCTTCTCTGATTTCCATGGCTAGGACTTCTCAAACTGTGTTGAATAAAAGTGGCAAGAGTGGACATCCTTGTCTTGTTTTTGATCTTAATGGGAATTCTTTCAGCATTTTACCTTTGAGAATGAAGTCAGCTGTGGGTTTAACATATATGGCCTTTGTTATGTCGAGGTGGTTTCACTTTATGTCTACTTTTGGAAGGTTTTTTATCCTAAATGTTATTGGATTTTCTCAAAGATGATCACATGGTTTTTATTCTTTGATTTGTTAATGTGTGTATCATAGTGAGATTTGATTTACAAATATTAAAAAATCTTTGCATTACTGGGATAAATCCCACTTGATTTTTTTAATGTGTTGGATTCAGTTTGCTAGTATTTTGTTTAATATTTTTGCATCTATTTTCATCAGTGATATTAGCTTGTATTTTTCTTTTTCTGTGGTACCTTTGTCTGGTTTTGGTACCAGGGTGATAGAGGCCTCACAGATGAGTTTGGGAGTGTTCTTTCTTCTGCAATTTTTTGGAGTCATTTCAGAAGGATAGTTGTTAACTCTTCTCTAAATATTTGATAGAATTTGCCTGTGAAGCCGTCTGGTCCTGGGCTTTTGTTGCAATTTTTTAAATCACAGCTTAAATTTCAGTACTTGTAATTGGTCTGTTTATCTTTTCTATTTCTTGCTGGTTCAGTCTTGGAAGATTGCACCTTTCTAAGAATTAGTCTGTTTCTTCTAGGTTGTCCATTTACTTGGCATAGTTACTTGCAGTAGGCTCTTATGATCCTTTGTGTTTCTGTGATGTCCATTGCAATTTCTTTTTCTTTTCTAATTTTATTGATTTTAGCCCTCTGCCTTTTTTTCTTAATGAGTCTTGGTAAGAGTTTATCAATTTTGTTAATCTTTTCGAAGAACCAGCTTTTGGTTTCATTGATCTTTTCTGTTTTTATCACTGGAACACTGTATTCACATGAGCCCTTAAAAGCAAAAGAGGAAGGCAGAAAGGGAGGTCGGAAATATATGAAGCAGGAGTTCCTTTGTGACTCAGCAGGTTAAGGATCTCGCATTGTCACTTCTGTGGCTTTAGTTACAGCTGTGGTACCAGTTCACTCCCTGACCCAAGAACTTCTACATGCCACAGGTATGGCCAAAAAAAAAGAAGAGATATATGTAGCAGGCAAAGTTTTCTACACTCTGTGCCACTGCCACCTTTGAAGATGAAAGGAGCCAAGGGCCAGAGAAAATGAACAGGCTCTAGTAAATGAGAACAATTCCCAGCTGAGAACCAGTAAGGAAATGGGCACTCAGTACTATAGCTGCATGGAATGAATTCTGCCAACAATCTGAATGATTTTGGAAGCAGATTCCCCTCTAGGTCTTCCACAAAAGTCATTGGCCAACTCCTTGATTTTGACCTGGTGAGACCCTATCCAAAGTATTCAGCCAAGCCCACCTGGCCTCTTGTCCTAGAGATCTGTCAGACAATAAATGGCTGTTGTTTTAAGCCATGTTTGTGGTACTTTGTTACAGTGATTTACAAACAGTTGATGCTACTAACGTACAGACTGCTTATTAATAGTCATAGAATCTACCTGTGTCTTACTCTTTTCTTTTGTCTGATATCTGGCAAACCTACTCCATGAATCACAAACAGAATTCTTGCTTCTCCTGATATTTCTTAATCAATTACATGGACACCTGTTAGCTTGCTACCCTATTTTGCCACCACTTCCACACCATGTACTACAGTAACTTACTAGAGTGTGTTCCCAAACTCTGTTTCACTCATCAGTCTGGACCATAACAAGTAAAATTGTTTCTCCAAATAATTTACACTAACATCTGGGATATAATAAAAAATAGTCTAGTTCATTTTTGTTTTGTTTTTAATCTTTTTATTTTGAAATATTTTAGGTTTATAGAAAAGTTAAAAATATAGCATCGTTGAAGAATCTTTTGAAATCAATTTTGAATTTTGTTTAGGAACTTTGAGGTTTGGGATATGCTATGCTCATATCACATAACCTATTGAAGAGTAGTATCAAATAAACTTTAAGTCAGCTTAGATATAGCTGGATGGGAGAGCTATTCACTTCTCTAAATCAGGATACATTGTAATAGCAGTGGCAACCTCCCTTGCACTTTGTCATGCAGTGAGAAAGAGTGTTAAAGAATGGATCATGGAGGGAAAATAAAATACTTAAATTGTTTAAAGTGTAAATTAAAAAGACAAACATATAAAGAATATAAATACACATATATAATTCTCTTTATGTGGAAAATCTCTTTATGGAAGGGATATAAACTGCTCATGTTTCTTTAATTTTTTTCAAGCTGCCTTTTTATAATATATGAATTTCCATTACCTTAGCATACTAATAAATTGCAGTAAATTCCATTTGGTTGGATATGCTAATATAGAATGAAGGAAAACAGAGGTCACACATAGGTATTTCTAGATTAACGATGCACATTGGACTCTCTTTTTGACCCTAGGAGCAACCCTGCTGCCTCTGGAAACTTCATTGCAGGCAGAGGCAAAAAGATGTTGGTTACAGTCTCTCAGTGGGAACATTTCTCCTCATTTTCATGATTCAGAGTAGGAGTATAAAGTTGGCAAAAAGACGGATTCTGGCATGGGAAAGGAAAGCAAAAAGTTGGAGCGTGCATGTGGAAAGGGAATGGAGGAAGTGTGGTGGCAAGTTTCCAGTTATACTAGAGAATAGATTAGCTATGTCCTTGAAAAGAGTTTGCTGCTGAGTCAGCCAGAAAGATCTGTTTGAGTTTTTAATCTGGTGGTTTTCATTGAAAAGCTGTCTTGGCTAAAAGATTAACTTGACTAATGTCCAGAAACAGGGAATAACCATTAGCAAATTTAGGGTCAATTAGTGTCCTATTTACAGTTCTTTTTTGTAGAATAGTCATTTTTATAAACTACTCAGATATGATAGACCTTCTTAAGGCCTATTATTCTGTGAAAATATTAAGGTTGGATGTTCCTCAGGAAATGGAAATGTGGAATTCACTTGTGTTAATAAAAAATCCATACTTTTTAAAATGATAGTCATGGCTGGCTATAATGAAGGAAATGGGGCATAAATTCAAAACAATTATATCATTACACTCAATGATAGAAATATAAACAGGACCCCAATGGATGTATGTCTTAGTAGCTTTGCCTTCCTTATTGATTCTTTCTCAAGTCCTATCTTGATCTGGGATAGCTATGCATATAGATATACATGATTGCAATGGTTCAGTATGACTTAATTCATTCCTGAAGATTTGAAAGCAGATCCCTCACCTATTCTCTTTAATCCCCCTACTTGTTAACTCAGCTTAACCAATCAGGATCCATTGGGTGAGTAAGGAAGGAGAAATTCGAAGATCTAAGAATAAACAGAAGCCATCTTCATCTGAATTGTTCTTTAAATAGAAGTAAGTGCATCGGGGGCTTTAGGAAGGGCTACAACTCTGGTTTAAGAAAGATTTGACTGTAAGACAAGAGCTACAATTGAGCAGACTTAAAATTTGACTGTCTTATTTTCTTCTCTCCTGGAGGTGTTTTAGAATAGCATATCATTATTCAGTGTGAATTTTCATAGATTCTTACATGGGCTAGAGCTACCTCTGAAATACCTCAAGTCCAGTATCCAATTTCTAGGGCTCTCAGATTTTCAGAAGTACCTAAGTTTCCTTGATGCTGCATTTCTGAGTTATTTCCTTCTTCTGGCACCTTCTTTGTTGTAGATCTGTTTAGTATGGATAACTTCCTGATTTTCTGTCTGGCTACAACCATGATGTCACAAATCAGCCTACATGTCTAGAATGTGAGGAGGGAGAATTGGGCCTTGAACTCTAGTGAACAATAAAGAAATGCAAATGAAATAACTTCCTCAGTGATAATAGGGCTGATGGAAAAGCAGATGAAATAGTGACAAAACAAAACAAAAACAGGAGCAGATTGTCCATATACTGTATTTAAATAGTACCCTGTGCCCCTTTGTGATGCTATTTCCCCCCCCCCCGCCGCCATGTGTCTACTTGATAGAGATGTGCAGTTATCACCAGCAGTGCAGGCATTGGGAGTCAAGTCAATAGGGAGAGAAACGAAAAATGCTTTTTAATAAAAAGGTAAAAGGAAGGTCTATATGAATTTTTTAAAAGTAAGAGCAAAGAAGAAACTCAGAACATTTCACATAGTGCTATGGAAATTAAGATACTGAGATTAGAGTAAGTTTTTATAGGTTGGGAAATCAATACAAACCTAGGGCAAGAAAACACAGGCAAAACCAGTGTACCTTGAGGCAACTAGACAAAGTGCCAGAGACTAGAGCCCTCTACAGAACTGGCCTGAAGCCAAGCCGTGTTTGAGCTGTTATCTTTTGTTCTCCTTCCTTCTTGAACTTTCTTGTCCTCTGTCTCATCCTCAGGGGCCCTTTCTCTTGCTGATGACAACTAGCTAATCTGGTAAACAAATTCATAATGACGGATTAAAGATGTAGTGAAAAGAACACAGGCTTTGGTGTCAGACAGACCTGGGCTCAGATCCCAATTCTGCCTTTCTCTTAGTCTGTTTCTTAGATGTGTGGTCTTGGACAGCTTTCTTAAAATATCTTAGTTGATGTGTTCTTTTTTTCAGCTTTTTTAAAAAAATTATAGTTGATTTATAACATTGTGTTAGTTTCTAGTGTGTAGCCAAGCATTCAGTTATGCATATATTTATTCTTTTTCATATTATTTTCTGTTATGGTTTAATACAAGATATATAATTCCCTGTGCTATACAGTGGAACCTTGTTTATCCATTCTAAATATAATAGTTTGTATCTGCTAACACAAAACCCCCAATACTTCCTTCCCCACTACTTTCCTCCTTGGCAACAATAAGTCTGTTGTCTATATTTATGAGTCTGTTTCTGCTTTGTAGATAAGTTCATTTGTGTCGTATTTTAGATTCTACGCATAAATGATATTATATTATATAAATAAGTCTGACTTACTTTGCATAGTATGATAATCTCTAAGTCCATATTGCTGCAAATGGCCTTATTTCATTCTTTTTTATGACTAAGTAGTATTCCATTGTACCACATCTTTTTTTATCCATTCATATTTTTTTTTTACTTTTAAAATGAGGTGTATGGATATAATACATATTTGTATTTTTTGGTACAATGTTGAAATTATCTTCTTGAAAGGGTCTAGCTCCTTTTTTTGCTTTTTTTTTAACGTAATGATTTTTATTTTTTTCCGGTATAGCTGGTTTACAGTGTCCTGTCAATTTTCTACTGTACAGCAGCATGGTGACCCAGTTACACATACATGTATACATTCTTTTTTCTCACATTATCATGCTCCGTCATAAGTGACCAGACATAGTTCCCAGTGCTACACAGCAGGATCTCATTGCTAATCCATTCTAAAGGCAATAGTCTACATCTATTAACCCTGAGCACCCCATCCATCCTACTCCCTCTCCCTTCCCCTTGGCAACCACAAGTCTGTTCTCCAAGTCCATGATTTTCTCTTCTGTGGAAAGTTTCATTTGTGCCATATATTAGAGTCCATTCATCTCTTGATGGACATTTAGGTTGTTTCCATGTTGCGGCTATTGTAAACGGTGCTTCCATGAACATAGGAGTGCATGTATCTTTTGAATTATAGTTTTGTATGGATATATTGGCTTAACTTTTTAATAATGGCCATTCTGACTGATATGAGGCGGTACCTCATTGCAGTTTAATTTACATTTCTCTAATAATTAGCAATCTTGAGCTCTTTTCATGTGCCTATTGGCCAACTATATGTCTCCTTTGGAAAAATGTATATTTAGATATTTTGCCCATTTTTTGAGTGGGTTGTTTATTTTTCATTATTGAGTTATATGAGCTATGTGTATATTTTTGAAATTAAACCCACGTTAGTCACATCCCTTGCAAAATATTTTCTCCCAGTCTGTATGTAAGTTGTGTTTTAGATTCATTGATAGTTTCCTTTGGTGTGAACAAGCTTATAAGTTTGATTAGGGCTCATTTGTTTATTTTTGCTTTTATGTCTATTGCCTTGGGGAACTGACCTAAGAAAACATTGCTGTGATTTATATCAAAGAATATTTTGCCTATGTTCTCTTCTAGTAGTTTTATGGTATCATGTCTTATATTTAAGTCTTTAAGCAATTTTGAGTTTATTTTCGTGTATGGTATGATGGTGTGTTCTAACTTCATTGATTTACATGTGGCTGTCCAACCTTCCTAGCACCACTTACTAAAGAGACTATCTTTTCCCCATTTTATATTCTTGCCTCCTTTGTTGAAGATTAATTGACTGTAGGAGTGTGGGTTTATTTCTTGGCTCCCCATTCTGTTCCATTGATCCATATTTCTGCTTTTGTGCCAATACCATACTATTTTGATTACTGAGCTTTATAGTATTGTCTGAATTCTGGGAGAGTTATGCCTCCTGTTTTGCTCTTTTTCCTCAGGATTACTTTGGCACTTCTGGGTCTTCTCTGCTTCCATATAAATTTTAGGATTATTTCTCTTACTTCTGTGAAAAAATGTCATGGGTAATGTGATAGGGATCATATTAAATCTATAGATTGCTTTGGGATGGTGATTTTAACAATATTTATTTTCCCAATCAAAGAGCATGGGGTATCTTTCCATTTCTCTGAATCACTGTCAGTGTCCTTTATCAATGTTTTATGGTTCTTAGCATATGTCTTTTCACTTCCTTGCTCAGGTTTATTCTTAAATATATTATTTTTTGATGCGATTTTTAAGTGTTTCTTTACTTTCCCTTTCTTATATTTCATTGTTAGCATAAAGAAATGCAATGGATTTCCCTATGTTAATTTTTTATTCTACTACATTGCTGATTTATTTATCAGTTCTAGTAGTTTCTGTGTGGAGTCTTTTAGGGTTTTCTATATATAGTATCATGTCATCTTCAAATAATGACAATTTTACCTCTCCTCTTCCAATTTGGATACACTTTAATTCTTTTTCTTGTCTGATTTCTATGGCTAGAATTTCCAGTACTATACTGAATAGAAGTGGTGAGAGTATGCATCCTTATCTTGTTTGAGATTTTAGAGGAAAAGCTTTCAGCTTTTCACCGTTGAGTATTATGTTGGCTATGGGTTTGTCATAGATAGCTTTTATTATGTTAGGATATGTTTCCTCTATATGCACTATAGTAAGAAGTATTTTTTTAATCATAAATGAATGTTGAATTTTGTCAAATGCTATTTCTGCATCTATTGAGATGTTCATGCAGTTTTGTCTTTTCTTTTGTTGATGTGGTACATCACATTGATTGATTCACCTATGTTGAAACATCCCTGTGACCCTGAGATGAATCCCACTTGGTCATGGTATATGAACTTTTTAATGTGTTATTAGATTCAGTTTGCTAAAATTTTGTTGTGAATTTTTGCATCTATATTTATCAGTGATATTAATCTATAATTCTTTTTTGGTAATATCTTTTGTTTTAGTATGAAGGTGATGGTGGCTTCATAGTATGTCTTTGGGAGTGTTCCCTCCTCTTCAGTCTTTTGGAAGAGTTTAAGAAGGATTGGTATAAGTTCTTTGCATGTTTGGTAGAATTACACATTTAGGCCATCAGGTCCTGGACATTCTTTTGCAGGGATTTTTTTTTTAATTACAGGTTCTATTTCACTTCTAGAGATTGGTCTGTTCAAATTTTGTATATCTTCTTGATTCAATGTTGGTGGGCTCTGTTTCTAAAAACTTGTCCATTTCTTCTGTATTCTCCAATTTATTGGCATATAATTGTTCATGCTATTCCATACTTTTTTCTGTATTTTTGTATCTTTGGCTTTGATTTCTCCTCTTTTATTTTTTATTTTGTTTATTTTGGTCATCTGTCTTTTTTCTTGGTAAGCCTGGCCATAATTTTGTTGTTTTTTTTTACCCTTTCAAAGAATCATTTCTTTGTTTTATTGATTTTTTTCTATTGCTTTTTAAATCTCTTTTTAATTTATTTCCTCTCTGCTTGCTATGATTTCCTCCCTGATATTGACCTCAGGTTTTGCTTGTTTTTCTAATTCTTTTAGGTGGTATATTAGGTTGTTTGGAATTTTTGTTTTTTTTGAGATAGGCCTGTAACACTATGATATTCACTTTAAGAACTTCTTATGTTTTAACCCATACATCTTTGTATGTTTGTGTTTTCATTGTCATTTGTTTCAAGATATTTTTTAATTTCCTTTTTGATTTCATTGTTGACCCAGTGGTATTTTAGTAGCATGTTGTTTAGTCTCCATGTAATCATTCTTTCCTTGTTTGACTTGCTGTGGTTGATTTCTCTTTTCATGACATTGTGGTCAGAAAAAAATGCTTGAAATTATTTCTGTCCTGTTAAATTTGTTGAGGCTTGTTTTGTGACATAATATGTGGTCTATCCTAGAGAATGTTCCATGTGTACTTGAAAAGAATGTTCATTCTGTTTTTTTTGTGGATGTAACATCCTAACAATATCAGTTAAGTCTGACTGTTCTATTGTGTCATTTAGAATATCTGTTGCCTTACTGACTTTCTTTCTTCAAGATTCATTCATTGATGTCAATGGGGTGTTAAATTCTCCTATTATTGTATTCCTGTCAGTTTCTCCCTATATGTCTCTTAGTATTTGTTTTATATATTTAGGTACTCCTATATTAAGTACATATATGTTGAATATAATATACTCTTCTTATATTTATCCTTTTATCATTATATAGTATCCTTCTTTATCTTTCTTTATAGCCTTTGTTTTAAAGTGTATTTATCTGATATGACTATTGCTACCCAAGCTTTCTTGTCATTTCCATTTCCATGAAATACATTTTTCTATCCTCTCACTTTCAGTCTATGTGTGACCTTTGTCCTAAAGTGGGTCTCTTGTAGGCAGCTTATTGTAAGCTTTTTAAAAATATATACAGTCTTCTAGTTTATGTCTTTTCATTGGAGCATTCAATCCATTGACATTTAAAGCAAGTATTGATAAATATATATTTATTGCCTTTGGGGGGGGCTGTGCCCATGGCATGTGAAGTTTCCTGGGCCACGGATGGAACCTGCACCACAGCAGCAACCACAACCACTGCAGTGACAATACTGGATCCTTAACCTGCTGTGCCACAAGGGAACTCTTATTTATTACTATTTTATTTTATTTTATTTTTATTTTTTTTGTCTTTTTGCTATTTCTTGGGCTGCTCCCTCGGCATATGGAGGTTCCCAGGCTAGGGGTTGAATCAGAGCTGTAGCCAGCAGCCTACGCCAGAGCCACAGCAACGCAGGATCTGAGCCGCGTCTGCAACCTACACCCTAGCTCACGGCAATGCCAGATCATTAACCCACTGAGCAAGAGCAGGGGCCAAACATGCAACCTCATGGTTCCTAGTCAGATTCGTTAACCACTGTGCCACGACGGGAACTCCTATTGCTATTTTAAACCTTGTTTTCCAGTTGATTTTTTTCCTTTCTTTTCCTTTTTTTTGTTCCTTTTTGTTTTTCCTTTTGTGGTTCGACGGTTTTCTTTTGTATCATGCTTGTGTTCTCTTCTCTTTGGCTTTTGTGTAGCTATTATGTTTTTGATTTGTGGTTACCCAGCTTTTCAAGTATGTTAACCCATTACTATGTCTACTTGCTTTAGACTGGTACTCACATAGCCTCAAACACATTCTAAGATACCCTACATCTTATTACTCTCCTCCCCTACATTTTATTATTTTGATGTCTTCCTTTACATCTTAATATTTATTATTTTGCTCTTCATTGTAGTTATCATAGCTTTCACAAATTTTTTTATTTTTATAAAATATTTGTACTGGCTTATTTAAGTGATTTACTTTCCAATTGTGATTTTATCTTCCCTATAGATTCTTGCTTCTTTCTTATTTAGAGACAACTTTTCAATATTTATTTCAGTATAGGTTTACTATTGCTGTATTCTTTTAGTTTTTGATTGTTTGAAAAATTATTTATCTCTCCTTCTATTCTAAGTGATAGCCTTGCTGGGTAGACTATCTTAGGTTGCATATTTTTCCTTTTCAGGAGTTTGAATATATTTTGCCCCTCCCTTCTGGCTTGCAACATTTTACAGGGTAATCAGCTAAGAGTCTTCTGGGTGGGTTCTCTTGTAATTAACTCTGTGTTTTTCTCTTGTTGCCTTCAGAATCCTCTCTTTATCTTTAGATTTTGCCATTTTAATTATAATATGTTTTGATGTAGTGTGATAATTTTCCCACCTATTTTCATTCCTCCATTATCTTTGTTCTCCTCCTTGAATCCCTATATTGAGGTGTTTTACATTATCCTGTAAGTGCTATACATTGGTTTCCTTTTTTTTTTTTTCTTTTCTCTTTTCTTTTCCATTTGTCTTTTCGTCTGCTGTTCCGATTGGATAATTTCAATAACTCTTTCTTCCAGATTACTTATTCATTCTTCCGTGTTGTCCAGTTTGTTATTGCTATTTATTGCTTTTAGCTCAGCTTTTATCTCTGCAATTGAGTTTTCTAATTTTAATTGGCTTCTCTTTATAGTTTCTAGTTCCTTTTTATAGTAATCTGCATTTATATCACTACCCTTTCATAATTCTTTTAGTATTTTTATTAATTCCTTTTTGAACTCTGGGTCTAGTATACTGGAAAGGTCTGCTTCATCATTCTTTCAATGAAATTCTCTTGACCTTTTAATTGGGAATGTTTCCTTTGCTTCTTTATTTTACTAATATTTCTCTAACTCTATGAGTTTAGGAGAAACAGTTATCTACTGTGGTCTTGAAGGGCTATTTTTATGTGGGAGTGGCCCTTTGCAGCCTCTCTGAGTTTAATATTTTTGGTATCAGGGCTCTTTTTAGAATGGGTGCCTGCCACATCTTTCCCCAGTGTGTGCTGGCTATTATACCTTGATAGGTGGGTGTGATTGTTGTTGTAGTGACCAGAACCTACACTGATGTTGATGAAGTCATCTTCTTTGCTCTTTGGTTGTTACAGCACTGTCAGGGGTAGGGTCTGCTCCCTAGTTGTTGGAGTAGATGCCCCCAGATCCATTTCTGACCTCTGTTGTGAGGTGTACAGGATTGGTGCACTGCTACTGGGAGAGGAACCACTGAGTACTCCTCCACAGGAGGTGTCTAATGAGAAGTGTGCTCTGTGGTATCTACTGTCACCTGTTATGTGGGCTCACAAAGTACAGTTGTTGGCACTGCTATTAGGCCTGCCTCAACTGTTGGAATTCAGGCAAATGGCTGGGGTGTCCCTCAGGTACTATGCTCACAAAGCCACTAGCACAGATCCCTTGGCATAGACCTGCTAAGATCCAGCACTAGTATCTGCCATAGTTATGCATCTGGACCTGACTTGGGAGCTACTGAGTTAGCCTAAACCAGGCACCATTATGTCTGTATGCTAGCAGAGCCTGCAGCTGAACATGAGCTAGCCACAGAAGCACTAGTAATCTGTTCAAATGTCCCACAGGCAGTGAGTTTACAAAGATACCTTCAGTTCATAAATCTATGAACTATACAGCAGCTGGGGCACAGTTCAGATTTCAGCCCTGCCTCCACACGTGGGTAACCCATCAGTGCTTGCATGCTCCCAGAACTTGTTGAGGTGGAGGTGCACCTGCTATGAGCATCCCAAAAACAAGGCTGCTATGGCATGCCCCACCCCTCCTTTCAGAGCACTGGTTAACAATGAGGCTTCAATGGTGGACCTGGGCTCCTTCTTGTGCACACCCCTGGTTGCACCTTGGACTTCACTCCAGCTCCTTCGGTCTGTCTTTGTGCATGCAACCTGAGTTCTCTCCCTGGATCTGTCCTCTGAATCCAGAGTTTCAGTACCCAGACCCTGTGTGCACCAGAAGACACTGGTCTCAGGCTGTGGAAAGCAAGGGGGTGGCCAGGACCCTTTGTGCTGGTTTCTGTCTTCTGCCTGCCACGATCTGGCTGCTGTACTCTCCTCTGAAACTCTGAAGTTCCCTTTCTTCCTGACTGAGCTCTCAGGCAGTAAAGGGGCTTCCCAGGGTGAAGGAATCTTTACTCTTTTCATAGCACCCTCTCAGGGGCACAGGTCTCATCCAAATTCCTTTTTTTTCTTTCATCCTACCAGGTTACTTGAGATCTTTCTTACTGTCTTATGTTTATGAGATTTTCCAGCATTCAGCGGGTATTCTGTGAGAATTGTTCCACATGTAGATGTATTTTTGATGTATTTGTGGAAGGAGGTTAGCTCCATGTCCTTATATTTCACTATCTTGATCTCAGTTGGTGTGTTTTTAAAAGGGGAATAATCATATCCACCACATTACATTGCTATGAAGATGAAAATTATGTCTCTAAAGGACCTAGAATAGTACTTTGGATATAGTAGGTACTTAATAAATGGAGCAGCATTTTTACTCATTATACTCTTCTTCTCAAGTTTATATTTATAATTTTACATACATCTTTAATTCATTATAACAAAAGGATATCAAGTAGATTTCAAGTGCCAGGGATGAGACTTTTATGTCATTATCATTCCTAACATTTCATAAGTTTGTACAATGTGATGGGTCTCTCGTTAAGGACTATGCTAAACAATTTCATTTAATTCTCACAGTAAGCCTATGATTTAGATACTACTACTGTTTCCATTTTATGAAAAAGGAAACTAAGGCACAAAAATGTTTTAAGTAGTTTGGAAAAGGTCAAAGAGCTAGAAAGTTGAACAGCCAAGGCTCTAATGTTCTACTCAAATTTGGTTATTTTAAGAGATTCTAAGCTTCTTATACAGATTTCCTTGAAAAAGTCACTGAGGTAATAAGTGTTTACATTGGGAAATGACTATTGTACTCCTGTTCATATTAGCCAGCCAACAAATTGAGATGTCAAGGGTTAAAGCCCATAATGATAAAAATAGCTACCATTCCTTGAGTACCTATCATGAGCCAGGCATCATGATATGCACTCTATACATAGGATCATATTTAATACTTACAGCAATTATGTAGTGGCATATAAATCTCATTACCTTTTTTCACATGAAACTAAAGAGGCTTAGAGAGGTCTGATAATTTGTTCAGAATTACAGAGTTGTAGCACTAGGATGCAAACACTACTATGCTGTGTCAAAGATTGTGCGTCTTTCCCATTTGTGTCTGTACAGACAAGAACAGTGCTACACACTCCTCCCCCGAACACTACTGGCTCAGCTGGGAAGTTCAAGTCTAACTTTCAAGGCCATTTCTCCATCAGGGTAACTTGTAATAATCAGTGGGGGTATTCACTTATATGTAGCACTTTGAAAGTAACAGCTTTAATATTTCTAAGGGTAAAAAGGAATTTTGCAAGAGCTTCTCTCTTTTTTTCCTTCCCTTTTATTTCTGTATGAGTGAAACTGCTAGTTGGTTTCACTGAGACCCAACTATAATGTGACTCCGTCCCCAGTGATAATAAAATATCTAGTATAGTGGTTTATAGGGATTCATTGTGGTATTACATTTCTGTTTGATTTTGGAATTTTGTTCATTGAAGTTTTGAATAGAATTCAGTAACTACAATAAACATGTACACAAAATTAGAATTCCTCATCTCATGAATTCATATAACTAATAGTAACTGAGAAAGTACATGATGCTTGAAACTATGTTAGGCATTAATAATTTAATTATGAGAAGGCTAGGTTGTGTCCTATGCTCACAGAGCTTGCTGGTTGGCAATAAGAGCTACCTGATTCTCCTCCTTATTCATTCATTCATCAGTCATTTATTGAGCATGTGCTCTGTGCCAGGCATCATTTTAAGTACTGTGGATAAAGACAAATAGAATTAATATTCATTGAGTGCTTGCTATTGCCTAGTACTGTTTTAAGTACATTGCATATATTAACCATGTAATTATCCCCACAACCATTTGAGGTATCCATTTTATTATTATCTCACTTTATCAATGAGAAAACTAAGATATTAACAGGTCAGATAATCTGCCCAAGATAAAAGTGGTGGAGCTGGGCAGTTATTCCAGAGCCTGCACTCATAGCTACTAGGTTAAACTGCTTATAATAATGAATGAGAAATATTCCCTCCTTTTAAGAAGCTCATAGTCCAGCAAAATAGCCTAAAAATTTAAATGAAGCAGTTGCAATATATTGTGATAAGGCATTTATAGAATGTCATGAGAGTACATTATAGTGCTACCTAACATAGTCTATAGAGTTTCAAAATGAACATCTCTATTGAAACTTGAAAGATGAGTGTTAACTATCAAGGTAAAGGAAGAAATAGGATGAGTGTGTAGGTGGGGAGGGGATGGAGGGAATGGAGGCTCACTGGGAAGAGTGTTTTAAGCAGAGGAAACAACATATGCAAGCAGACAGTATATTTAATGTTGTTGGGGAAAGGTATTAGTTGAGGCTGTAGAATCAGGTTTTAGATCATACAAGCTTATCTAGGTAATATTAGAATATTTGGACTTTGTCCAAAATCCAATATGAATCCACTGAACAATTTAAAATTTAAGCAAAAAAGTGACAGTGATTTACATTTTAAAATGATTGTGGGGAGTGGAATGATGGGGCAGGAAGGCCCGTTAGAAAGTTGTTTTCACAAATCAATATCTGAATATATGATATATACCTGAACATTTCCCATTTCCTTCTTGGAAGTTTTCTGTGATGATGATTACCCAAACTTTCTGTTTTTTGTGGCCCTGAGTTTTCCTATCTCCCCAAAGTGCAGGCAACCAGCATAATAGATATATTTTTGGCTAAAGATCTAATTTTAGTAATTGCTTCAGAAGTGAAGAATAACAAATCAGTATCTTTGTGGCTATTTCTATTTATGTTTTTAGTTTAGAAAAAATGCTGATTAAACTAAAATACCTTATGTTTGGTTAGGTATAATACAATTAAACACTTTTGGGGGATATTAGTCTCATTATACAGATAAAATTCTTGAGGCATAGCTTAGTATGAAACAGCTTAGTATAAGAAAGAGCAAGTGCTCAAGTCTTGTTATCTTCTTGTTTTATCCCACTGCCTCTAGATAAGATATTATTTGTTGATTACATTTTTTTTCACAGATGAAAATGCTGAATAAGCCAAAGGCATTGCTTGGAAAGGCAAAATATAGAGTTTATATTGCTTTGTAAGACAATTGCTTGAATTCTATATCCCAGGCTAAATATTGTACCTCAAATAAGTATATAATATAGCTCAGCAGTGACATCTTTCATATGTCCACAAAATTTATCTGGAACTTCTAGAATCTAGATAAGAATAGGCAATAAAAGGATAGCTGTGTTGCATTAAATCCACTTGGCTGAATAGAGTTCTCTAGAGACCTTAACCACTGTCACAGCCCTTCAGTTAGTCTTACCAAGTTGTTGGAGGTTCTATGCTTAAGGAGTATTTTGTCATGAGAAGAACAGCATACTGGCTAGTAAGACTTTATAACTGAACTCAACCTGTACCAGCGTTTACCATCATTTTTCAATACATAGACACATAAAGACATACTTTACCACTTACACTTGCTCTCTCTTAGTGTTAACAGTAAAACCTCTGAGAAAAAGAAGGAAATTTTAAGTGATAGAATATCATATATCACTTTTGATCTTAGAATTCAGAGAGCAAACACTCTCATGAAGCAGAGACAGTTCATCTAATGTTTGTTACTTACCCACAAAGACTTACAAAGCATGGCCTTGGCCACTGCTTGTGTCAGCCAACTGACAGTGCTGAAGCTGCATGGGGTTAAGGTCTCCCTTAAGGACCAATGGAGTCACCCATGCTGCTTCATGTTTAAACAAAGCCTTGTGTCATCTATGCCCTTGGCAACTTATCAGCACCACACCAGCTGTCAGAAGAGCAGTGACAAAGATAGAAGTAGACAGTTCTTCCCAAGAATAATCAATTTAACTGTGGGTTAACATGTTCCCTGTATAACCACTTGCATACCACAAAGTCAAGAGATTAGCACTTCTTTCTGAAGTATGTGTAGGAAGCAATGGGGTATAATGGGAAGAGCATAGGATTAGGAGTCCTGTCTCTATTGTGTGTGACATTTGGAAGTCACTCAACCTTTCAGAGCCCCAGTTTCTAGTTTTCTTATATGTAAAATGGGAATAATAATTATTGCCCCATAGTTATTGAAACATGGAGGTATTTGTGAAAGCACTTTGAAAATGCTAAACAACTATGTCACTCAGATTCTCTCGGACTCAGTTTCCCCATCTGGAAAACGAATGTGTTAGAAAAGGTGACTTCCAAATTAATCTATAACTCTAACATGTGATAATCATAAATATTATAAAATTATTCTGTTTTATAAAAATATTTGCTCAGATTATTTTACAATCAAGAAAATAACATGTGCTGATGGCCATAGCTCTATGGGAAAGTAGACTACAAGTAGGTAGAGAGTGATCAAATGTCAAAATGAATACTGTAGGTAGATACAGACAAATGACTTCCAGTTTTCAATGCAATAGAGATAGAGATAATTAGACTGAGAATAAACAATAAAAACAGAGAATGTCCTCCCTCACCCCAAGAGTTTGCTGTATAAATGAATCAGGTACATCTCAGGAAGGAAGGGGAAAAACCCTGTAATGTCAGAGAGATGATAGTTATTTATTAGCCTCTACTATAGTAACAGAGGCTCAAATAGCAGGTAGGATATTGAATAGAAGTCAGTGGAGATGGATTCTGCCAGGCCAAGTCACCCTGGGGACAAACCTTTCAGCTTCAGCCTGAGTAACACAATAATGCAGCTATGTGATGGATGACAACTCTGGTGGCACCTTGATGAGTGGCTAGAGGATTAATATCTGTCATGGAAACAGTCAACTGACACTGAGGGAGATGGCTTCTTGCCTTGCTATTTGCTACAGGGATCTGTGGGTAGTTGAAGGCCTGCTCAATTCCAATAAAAATAATTTAAGAGATTAGTGATATAAAATGCGTCAATTTAGGTCATATTTATTGTGAGCCTACTATGTGCTTGTACTTGGCACTAGGAGTATAGCATTGAACAAGAGTCCTGCTTTCATGGAGCTTACTTTTCTATTTTATGGAACATAACAACAAAATTAAGTCATAAGTGAAATATATAGTACATTAGTTTGTGACAAGTGATATACAGAAAGATAAATGAGAGAGTAGATAGAGAGTATATATGGAGTGGGTTGGGGTGTTTATAATTTTACATAGGGTGGTAAGGATTGACCTAACTGAGAAGGCAACATTTGACTAAAGACCTAAAGAAGATGACGAGATTAACTGTTCTGATACTGGATATCTTGGGAATGAAAAAAAGATTTGAAAAATTTCAATATCTCAAAACTCTCAACAAATTTGATATAGAAGGAACATACCTCAGCATAATGAAAGATATATGTTACAAACCCACAATAAACTTTACGCTCAAATGGTGAAAGATTGAAAGCTTTCCATCTTAGAAACAAGGAAAAATAGAAGCATTGAGTGCCCAATCTCAATGCTTCTATTCAACATAGTACAAGTCCTAGCCAGAGGAATAAGGGGGAAAAAAAGAAATAAAAGGCATCCAAGGTGGAAAAAAAATGATATAAAATTTTCTCTATTTGCTGATGGCATGGCCTTTTATATAGAAAATCCTAATGACTTCACCAAAAAACTGTTAGACCGGTAAATGCATTTGGTAGTTTCAGGATACAACATCAACATTATACAAAATCAACATGCAAAAATCAGTTGCATTTTTATATGCTAACAATGAACTATCTGAAAAAGAAAGCAATCCTGTCTATAATAGCATCAAAAATTATAAAATACTTCGGAGTAAATTTAGCCATGGAAGTGAAAGATCTATACACTGAAAAATTTAAGACACTAAGGAAAGAAATTGAAAAAGACAAATAAATGGAAAGATATCCAGTGTTCATAGATCAGAAGAGTTAATATTGATAAAGTGTCCATACTACTCAAGCCATCTGTAGATTTGGTATTTATCCCAATGCAATACCTATCACAAAGTTCCAATGGAATTTTATAAAGAAATAGAAAAATCCTAAAATTCCAATGGAACCATAAAAGACCTTAACTGGCCAAGGCAATCTTGAGAAAGAACAAAGCTGGGGGTATCACACTTCCTGCTTTCAAATATATTACAAGGATACAGTAATCAAAATGATATGGTACTGGCATTTAAAAAAACTTGACACATAGACCAATGAAACAGAATTGAACCCAGAATTGAACAGAAATGAACCCATGTGCATATGTTCAACTAATATTTGTTAAGGAAACCTAGAATACTGATAGCGGAAAGGACAGTCTCTTCAATAAGTGGTGTTGGGAAAACTGGATATCCACATGCAAAGAATAAAATTGGATCCATAGCTTAAAGCACTTACAAAAATTAACTCAGATTAGGGACTTAAATGTAATACCTGAAACCATAAAACTCCTAGAAGAGAACATGGGAAAAGCTCCTTGACTCAAGTATTGGCAATGTTTTTTGTGAATATGATACCAAAAGCATTAGCAACAATTTCACGAATCAATGTGTGGTACTACATCAAACTAAAAGGTTTCTGCACAGCAAAAGAAACAAGATGAAAAGATAACCTATTGAGTGGGAGAATGTTTGCAAACCATATATCTGATAAAGAGTTAATATCCAAAATACATAAGGTACTCATACAATTCAATAGCAAAAAAAACAAAAAACAAAAAACAAAAAACATCAAGCAACAAGTTATCAAATTAAAAAAATTGACAGAGGACTTGAATAGACATTTTTCCAAAGAAGACATACAACCAGCCAACAAGTACATGAAGAGATTCTCAACATCAATAACCAGAGAGAAATACAAATCAAAGCCACAGTTGATATCATCTCATGAAAAGGCAATGCTGGTGAGAATGTGGAGAATAGTGAATACTTGTGCACTGATGGTGGGAATTTAAATTGGCACAGCTGTGATGGAAAACATTACAGAGGTTTCTATAAAAATTAAAAATAGAACTACCATATAATCCAACAATTGCACTTCTGGGTATGTATCCAAAGAAAATGAAATCCCTATCTTGAAGTGATGATTGCACTCCCATATTCATTGCAGCATTATTCATAATAGCCAAGACATGGAAGCAACATGAGTATCTATTGATGGGTGAATGGATAAAGAAAATGTGATATATAGTATATATATGTATTTACATATAATGAATATTATTCAGCCATAAAAACAAGGAAATCCTGTCATTTGTGAAAATGTGGATGAACCTGGAGGGCACTATGCTAAGGGAAATAAGTCAGAAAGTCAGACAGAGGAAGACAAATACTGGATGATCTCATTTATGTATGGAATCTAAAAACATGGAACTTAAGAGTAGAATGGTGGTTGCCAGGGGCTAATGGTTTGGGAAACAGACAGATATTGGTTAATGGGTACAAACTTTCAGTTATAAAATAAGTTCCAAGGATTTAATGTACAGCATGGCGATAATAGTTTACAACACTTAATTGTATACTTGAAAGTTGCTATGGAAATAGAGTTTTAATGTTCTTACCACCGCCACAACAAAATAATAAGTATGTGAGGTAAATGATGTGCTTACGGACCTTATTGTTGTAAAGCATTTCACAATACATAGGCATATCAAATTACTACATTGTACATCTTAAATTTACACTATGGTATATGTCAATTATATCTCAAGAGATCTTGAGAATAAAAAGCACCTCAGTGATGTAGGGAGTCACTTTGCCAGGATTACTGATTCTCTTCTAGCACTGATAGAGATACTTTTGACAGAGTAAGAGAAAACATAGGTTGACTGTGAATCCTACGAAAATTCCATCCAATCTTTTTCTTCATAAGCATGTGCTGAACCAAAGCTTATGACTCATCCAATTCTGTGCACCTGAGGTCAACTAAAAATGAAAAAGAAAATTCACAATACTGATCTTGTATTACTTTTTACACTATAGATTTGGAAATTGAAGCTCTGAAAAGGGAAGTGATGCATCATTGGTAAGTGATAGAGATAGGATTTGAACCTAGTACTCCTAACTCTTAGGCCAAGGATTATATTCCCCAACCAGTGTTATTCATTGTTTTTTGTTGCATCATACCATACAGAGCAAGTGACAGTCCTATTTGCATCCTTTTAAATGGTCACAGAAAATGCATAATTTGTGGGTCTTGGCCATAATTCTACCATTTTCTTTTCCTTTATTCAGTTGCAAATAAGTGGGAATAAACTAGAGTTGACTTTAACTCATTTTAAAGAGCAAAGAGCTTGTAAACATCTCTGCTTTAGAAGCTAGTATAACGTATATGACACCATTCACACTGCCATTGAGATCTGCCTTTTTTTTTTTAGGGCCTCACCCATGGCATATGGAGGTTCCCAGGCTAGGGGTCTAATTGGAGCTGTAGCTGCCAGCCTATGCCAGAGCCACAGCAACGCCAGATCCGAGCCGCATGTATGACTTACACCACAGCTCATGGCAGTGCCAGATCCTCAACCCACTGAGCAAGGCCAGGGATTGAACCCACAACCTCATGGTTCCCCGTTGGATTCATTTCTGCTGTACCACAAAGTTAACTCCCCTGAGATCTGCTTTGTGATGCCTTTTTAAGTTAAGAAATACGAGGAGACGTAGAATAGGACACATTTTTTTAATATATATTTTAAGACAGAACCTCACTTTTCTTCAATAATCTGGTTATTCATTTTACCAAGTAAGTAATAACTTGAAGGTGAGATTTAGACCTTCTTTAATTGCCTGGAATCTAAGTGGTTGTTGTCAGAATCTCCTTCAACTTTGACTAAGAATGCATTGCCTCTTGTCATGCAAGGCATATTATGAGTAATAGGTTGTGGAGGAGCTGTGAACAATAGGACAAGAACAGCAGTATGAATTTGAGAATGACTCTCATGAAATCTACATTAAGCAAAGTGAACTTATTCAAGAATGTTAGGCTCTTATTTGAATGAAGAAGATAAATTGAACATTGATTAAGAATAACTTAGGATCTATTACAAAGTATTTTTATTTATATAATTTGCTTAAGTGAATGGTAACTATATTAAGCATAAAGTACGATACAATTCAATACTCTGTTTTTCTTAGCAATCCCACTTTCTAAAGTTATTTAACATTTTGGCATCCCAAAGAAAGAAGTGGGGCTTTGGGCATTTGATATATTGCATAGCAATGGTATTCATTTCAACTTAGGCTGCTAGGCTATGGCTCAAGATAACTTAAAAGGGAGCAGTCAGGGAGGACATAAACAGGTAAGGAGGGTCGGTGTTCACAAGGACACCGAATTTCTTGATGCTAACTATATTTAGCTTGGAAAGCAAGAATGTTATAATAAACCATTAAATGGTTAATGTGCTTAAAGACTGTTCTTTCAAGTATTAAAAATAATAAAAACAATAATTTCCCTTTAAGGAATAATTTGGCATTTATAGGAAGAAAGATCATAAAAATGAGTGTTTGACTCAAAAGTGAATTTTCTTTGAAGATGAAAGCTCTCATTAGACAAGACAGGGGAATAAAGAAATTCTGGGAGTGGATTAGCTGGAGAAGAGTGGGTAGAAGTTAAACCCTATCAGTATTTTAGTTACCTGGGTAACTGTAATCACGTTAGAGAGTGAGGGTGATCTTGAGAAGCCCAAGAAGAAAGAGAACGTGATGATTCCACATTCTTTTATGTTCCCAGACTGAAAAAGGACAGACTAAGGAATGGAGGAAATAGGGAAAAACTGTTTAAGATTTTACTGATAATCACAATAACAAGAGGTAATCACCTAAGGACAGTGTGAAGAGCCAAGCAAGCCGCAGGAAGATGATGGACATAGAGCTTTAGCATCAAAGTAACAAATGGTTTGCTTTTGTTCCACATAACTGACTAGGCTCTGAATCTTCTTTACAGATCCTGAAAGCACATTAGGAGAAAGAATCTGGGATATTTACTTAAGTCCAAACAAATTCAAGGTTTGATTAAGAAAATTATCAATGTAACTTATTTTAGTAAGACTGACAAATTGCCTTGTATGTAGATTTTCTATTTCTTTTAATCTTTCTCCAGGCCTGTCTTTCCTTAAGTATTAAGAAACCTAGATATCAAGTTGTATTATCTTTTTATATAATAGGCCAATGATTTATCTTTCACATCTCTCAGTTATTTACCCCTGAGGAAAGTGACAGTAGACTGCATTACTCCATCAGAAATTATCACTACCCATTAGCAGATGCTACCCAAATTTTAGTCATCAGGATTAAGGGGATAAAATAGTCTCTAGAGAAGAGATAACAAATATTTGACACTTGTAATACTACTTCCTTTTCCTTCAGCCATGGACATGATAAATTAATCATAGGATTCTTTCTGGCTGAGCCTGAAAATAACCTTAGAATTCTTCTTAGCAGTATCCCAGGTGGCAACCACAAAACAATTGAAACAGGCATATGAAAAGAAACTTATGTGCTATCTAGAAGGTATTCTTTGTGAAAAAAAAAATCAACCTTATGACAAACTTCACAGATGTTTTTTTCGGTTTGAAACTAAAGGGAACAGTACCTGTCTTCAACAGTTTCCAATTTCAAAGATATTTGGACATGATGGATAGCTAGAACGTTTTATGATTAGTGGTACCATTTTCCTTAACATCTAATTCATTGGTAAATACACTTCCCTTCAAAATAGAATTCTATATGTATTACAAGAGCAGAGCTAAAATATTACATGGTAGAAATGTGTTATTCAAAATGTTCCAAAAATGTTTTAAGTAAATATCAACAAATAGTACTTGTTTCTTTTTTACTTCACTTCCAGCAATTATTGATAACATTCTGATTACTACCATGGAACATTTAAAGAATTAAGATAACAACTACCTGTAATATTCTTTTTATCATTTGTAATCCTAGAGGTTTTAGTGCTTACTTATAAGTTCCCTATCATTTTCATATATGTATATATGTGTATATATATGTATTAACTCAGAAGTAGAATGAAAAAAAAAAAAACAGCATGCAGCATCTTTACCATTAACATTCCTGATTGGCATCATTTGCAGTTTATACCCTCCATTTAGTAGCTCATTAGCTTTCTAGAAAACCAGTTCCATCTTCTCTGGGTAACATGCTGGAGTGCATTGGAAAGCTAAGACTTTTTTGTTTCTTTTTTTGTGGTATTTACAAACAATATTTTGTCTTTGCAAACTCATTTTAATTTGTTTTGCATCAGATAGGACTTTTTTTTTTTCCGTCAAAGCTAGCCCAAACCTAAATTGGTCAGTCATGGTTTAAATTCCTAAATGCTTTTTCTTTTTATCCCTCATGTTCTTCAGTCCCCTCAGTCCTCATCCCATCCTACATTCTGCCTTTCATACTCTAGGTGTGTGTGTTCCCATATTGTCCTCTGCATACCTAGGCTCTTCAACTGGGGGTCTTTATTCAAAGCTGACCCATCTCTTCCCCTTTTCATGCCCCTTTTTTCATTAAAATATATCTGTCCAATGGCTCATCCTTTAAGATATTGCTGGGATACTTAAGCTAACTGCTTATATCGATTTATAATATGAAGTTACTCTCTATTTCATGTGGTTCTCCTCTAATGACTAAATTAAATGTGGATATGTAAGGCCCTAGATCAGACTGGTGGAAGGAAAAATTGGGGGCAAGGAACTTTGAAGTACTATTATCACTCCAATTACGAGTGTATATATGTCATGTCAGGCGAGAAAACTTTGGTAGCACATGGTGATTATCAAACTTGAATATGTATGGATATAAGGCAAAGTTTCCATAGAGACATTACTAGGAATCTTGTGTGATATGGAGAAGAGTACACTAGACTGCGAGTTGGAAGATCTGGATACTAGTTCAGGCTCTGCCACTTACTAGCCATCACACCCAGGAACTTGGTTTCTTCATCTGCATTCCCTAGGCAACTGTCAAAAGCTTAAACTGAGATAATATAGATAAAAATCACTTTGTAAACTGTCAAAGGCAAGATCAATAAACATGTAATTATTATTGTGTGCTACAGTTATCCTATGACCACCAATACTTTTAATGAAACTCCAGACACTAATAAATTCACATCTTCTTTCTAGAATTTATGAGTGACTTGTCTGGATTAGATAATTTCTTGCCTGTTTTCTTCCTTAAAAAAATGTCATTGTCAATAGGCACACACAGACTAACACAAATATCATGTTCAATGAGGTGACAGCCTGACATGAGGATTTGAAATTTATGACCAAGACTAAATGCTTTCCGTGGGGGTTTGTATTCTAATTCCCAGGACATTCAAAAGCTCTCTGGCATGCTGAGTTTCAGATAAGCACTGAAATCCCATGGGGCCAGGCTGGGCAGGCCTCGGTATACCATGTATTCCTAGCACCTGTGCCCTTTTCCATGCCAGCTCATCAGCATTCAGGGTCATTTGTTGAAACTAAATGTCATCCTGCTTGGAATCCCATTACTTACTGGACTGATACTCAGTAGGCAGGAAGAGACTTTTTCCTGGATAGTGACATATATACTAAGTCAATTATTTCCATAAAACGGGCTGAGAGAGAAGGGAGAAAGGGAAGGCAAATTCAGGTTCTGATTTGAGGTAAGAAGGCAGTATTTCATTATAGCCAAGCTCATGGGCTTTGGAAGTCGGCCATACTTGTGTTGTCAAATCCAATTTCATGTATTGGATGCACAGTGGGGCCAAACAAAGTGAAATGTTGGAGTTTGGAACAGAGAAAAGTTTTTTGCAAAGGCCATACAAGTTGAAGGGGCAGCTCATGCTCAAAAGACCTGAACACTCTGATGGTTTTCAGGGAAATTTTATAGGCAGAATTTGGGGGGAGGCCTGCAGGATATGTGGCCTTCCTCTGATTGATTGGTGGTGAGGTCACAGGGTGGTGACCAGTGTGCTCAAGGAACAGCACAGAATCCAGTGTGACTGGAGTAGTGATGACGTAGAGAGTAGCGGGAGATGAGGAAGAGAGATAATAGGGAAGGAGGGTATGTGATAGGCCTTAACTGCCACTGGGATCAGTTTGAAGGGTTTTAAGTAGGGAACCACAAGAACACCTGACTTATCTTTTAACAGAATCACTGACCATTTAGAGATGATAAAGGCAAGAGCGGAAGCAAGGAGATCAGTTAAGAGGCTACTGCAGTAACTCTGGTATGAGGTGAGAATGGTAGCAGTAGAGGTGTTACGAAGTGACTACATTTTGTAGAGCAGAACAGAGTCCGATATGTTCATGTGAAAGGGAGCATTCTATGCGATCTAGCCCAACTCTGTGGAATATTCCACAGTGGGATTTGTAGCCAAATTCTCAGCAAATATGACTGCCTTCCATTATCATTGTTCCTTGTTGCATGTGACTACTTTAGGGAGGGGTTAGAAGTGGGGTGGTTCAAAGTTCTCATCATATTATGTTCCTTCACTATAGTATTAAGCAGCACTCTGAGTGCCAACATAATTTCTGATTGCTAGCACTCTTCTCTTTTGTCCAGGCTCCAAAGTATTGCCCTCTCTGACTCATTTTCTTCCTATTGGATTTGTCTTACATATCCCATTTCTAATATGTACCAAAGTGGTGAGTTCTGAGAGCAGAAGTCAAACTGAGAGGTGATTCCTATCAGAAAAATGACATTGGACAAATCAATTTCCCTCTTCAGATTCAAATTTCTTTTTGTTGTTGTTGTTGTTGTTTTTTTTTTTTTTTTTTTTTTTTTTTGCTTTTTAGGGATGTACCACAGCATATGGAGGTTCCCAGTCCTAGGGGTCTAATCGGAGCTACAGCTTCCAGCCTATACCACAGCCACAGCAATGCCAGATCCGAGTCATGTCTGTGAGCTACACCACAGTTCACGGCAATGCTGGATCTTTAACCCACTGAGCAAGGCCAGGAATCATACCTACAACCTCATGGTTCTTAGATTCATTTCTGCTATGCCATGGCAGGAACTTCAGATTCAAATTTCTTATCTGCAAAAGGAGTGGGTTGAATTTATGAGCATTAAGAACTCTTTCAACTCCTGAGGTCTATGATTCATTCAATGATCTACTCATATCCAAACCCTCATCAACATGTGTTTCTGTGTGTGTGTGTATATATATACATATATATGTATATGTATATATATATTCATATTTATTATATCATTTTTAAATCATTTCAAAATGTCATAGATGAAGGAAAAAGGTCTACAGAGATTTTAAGAAACTTCCCCAAGGTCACTTATTGAAGTATGGAAAGGGTTGGTTCTTGGTACCAATTTTGCCGTGGCACCTCAAAGAGGCACCAGCCCTGTTGATTTTCAGCACTTAGTTACTGCTCATTGCTTTTCTGAAGCACTTTATTAGAAGATGGAAATCTTTTCCTTAAAATGTATTACATGTGAATGAGTGGCAGCAAGCTATGGCAAAGCACATATAAAATGCTCTGTGTATGTCAAAGACTACCTTAGCTAACTTATTTAGAAAATGCTCTTTCTCAAATAATTCATCTGCAATTTTCCTGAACACTGGCGCACCATTTCTCCCAAATCAGGGCCACCTTTGGTACATTTGAAAGCTGAGCTCTTTTCTTCCTTCCTCCAATTGCTAACCCTATGCAGTTTTTATAGTGCTTGCAGATGGAAATCAGAATTAAATATTAATGTAAGTGGTATTATTTTCAGCCTGACTACTGCCCAAAGGCTGTGTCAGTGGCTGAGAGGGGGCTAGCAGAGGTTATATCACTGGTTATGCCCTGCTGATTGCTAATTAGATGTAAAGGTTGGAGAGTAAACACATACTTTAAACATCTATGCCCAAATGGAGGGCTACTCTGTCTCATGGGATATGTTTAAGCTCTGTATGGAAGAGACTACATTTTTACTAAGAGTAGCTGGCTTTCTAGGTAATTAAGCCAATATGTAACTGAGAAAGCAGTTAATGGGATCCCAGTGTAACTCTATGGTAAAGCCAAACCGACAGTAGTCTATATTAGCATAAATGTGATAAATATTTCTGCTTAAGTTCTTATTTATGAGGTTCTGCCTGCTTGTTATTAGGATTCAAAGTGGAGAAAGAAAGAAAGGTGGCACAGAGATGGGGGTCATATCTTTGGGAGGGATGAGTTCTACTCTAAAGAGAGGGATCTGCATATTCTGAATTTCAAACATGAACAGGATTTCCCTTCACTCATTCCTCGTTAGTATTCAATGTACCTAGCCCAGACTTGGTGTCCCTAATTCTGTTCTCATTCCTGCAGCTCCATAGTTCCTGGATAGGAGAATCACTCATGCTAATATGGAGGCCCTTTCCGATAACATAATGCTATGAACCCAATTCTAATGTATCCTCGTATTTTAAATTATTCAGTGATTATTGACAGCTTTAGAGAGAGTCCAAACTCTTTAGCATGGTCTGCAAAGCCTTTCCTAACTTGACACCTGTTTACCTTTCCATCCTCATCCGTCATTATTATACCATGTCACACTTTTCCTTAGCTGTGCTGAATTACTTTCAGCTCCTCAATGAACCATGCGCTCTAATACATCTAAGGCTTTACAAGTTTCCTCTGATAAGGATGCCTCTTCCAACTCTCTCAACTCCACCTACCTATTTATCCTTTAAAATCCTATTTATCCTGATAAGGATGCCTCTTCCAACTCTCTCAACTCTACCTACCTATTTATCCTTGGAGGAAGCTTAGATGTAACTTCCTCCAAGAAGCTTTCCCTGAGCATCTCCTCCTGAGTTAGATGCCTTGACTCTGCATTCTCATAGGACTTATTTCTCTATTATGATTTTTAATAGTTTTTTTTTTTTTACTTACTTTCCTTCAGAGCTATTATGTCAACTCCTCGAAGGGAAGAGCCAGGGTTTGTTCATCTCTGAATCCTGGCATCCTACAAGTAATTCCTATCATATGGTTTGTTCCCAATAAACTTCTTATGGATGACTGATTGAATAACACATCTATGGCTCTACAGGCATGACTGGATAGAAATTTTAGGCATTGTGACAGAATGATGAGAGCAATCTTTCAGTCAGGGTTTGTTTGTTTTGATGGAGTGCCTTTGTCTTTATATGTAATGTAAATTGCTTTTGTACACAGATGTGGCTGATGCACAGAAACTTTTTTAATCAGTGTGTTCCCAGTGCTATTGTATTTTCAAATCACTTGTCTATAGCAGAATTCCTCAATCAAGAACACTAAGGAAGGTGGAGTCATAGCTTGGAAGTTGTTGGTAAATGTTTTGCAGAAGCAGGGAGATAGGAAAAAGATGAAGTGGAAGTGGTGTCAAGTTTTAGTGATCCATCTTAATCTCTCACCAAATACTTACTTATCTTGGTAGTATCTATCTACCCTGGGTCCTTGTGGCCTCATTGGTAAAATAAAGGGCTAAAACAATGAAGTGCTTTGTATGTACAAGGGCTACCACTTTAGTAAATTTGACTTGGAACTGCATGAAGACAGGGGAATAAAGCAGAGGAACTCCTGAGAACCTTTAAGGTTTTCCAAATCTTCTGATCTATAATGTGATGATATTTCATTGGCCAAAATTAGAAAACATAAATAATAATAAAAAAAGATTTTTAAATATCACCTACAATTTCCACCACCACATGAATTTTAAATGTATTACCATGCTGGCTATCTTATGTGATGCCAAACAATTAGTTAAAAATTGAAAAATCCCTATATATTGGTATTCAATGATTTTCTTTTGAATGTAGTTTGATTTACATAATCAAGTCATTTGGATGGTTAGAGAGCTTTGCTGTTTCAGGTGTCCACATTAGATATTTATAATATCTTGAACTAAATACATGAATAATAACAACAGTGATAAAATCAGTCAATCCAGACTTGGGATTTTTTTTAAATGTTGTTTTACTCTAAGTGCTCCAGCTGATGCCCCTGCTCTTCTATTGCATTCAACCATCATTCCCCACAGCTGGACTTGGCTGTCCAGATTGCTGCCCTCATTTGATAGAGCGAAGACCCATTCTGGAGCCATTTGGTAACTGGGATGATCTGTGCTACCTTCGGTTACAGGGGCTGTGCCCCCACTTACCATCTCCTTACCCTTACTTTCCATGATACAAAATGTCCGTTTAAAGGATGGGGAAAATTAAGCAAAAATCCATGAGTTTCCTGAAAACCAGATCACTAGTATCTAATTGATCAAATACTCAAATGCTGAACTGGTTATCCAGGTTTGGCTAAGTTTTCTTGATGCCAAATCTTCTGATTTGGAATCTGAAAGATGACTTAGCTTATGCCGTGACTCTATCATAGGGGTGACAACACACAAAAAAAATTGTCCTTATATCACTTACATTTCTGGTTAAAAGTGCATCATACCTAGGCCCTTGTGACAAATTGTCAGCCCATTGTCCCAAAGTGGTCTCAGTAGACAGAGATGCTGTGAGCTGCTTCAAGTAACAGGTAGCGCTGACAGGAGGAAACAATCAGGTGTTATTTCATGACTATACCCTAGATGATTTCCTCCTATTTCAGTTCCAATTACAGAAAGGATCGCTGCTGGCTGCATTTGTGTGCTCACCCAGAATCTTTTCTCTCAAACTTTAAGATGGCTTGGAATGTGGGTGAAGCCAGTCAGATTCAGGCCCTAGGATGTGTATAAAAGGCAGCATGGTAGAGTGAAAAGAGCACTGGGCTGGAGAGAAAGAAAAAGACAAATACTATATGACATCACTCATATCTGGTATCTAATATAGAGCACAAATGAACCTTTCCACAGAAAAGGGAATCATGGACTTGGAGAATAGACTTGTGGTTGCCTGGGGGGAGGGGGAGGGAGTGGGAGGGATTGGGAATTTGGGGTTAACAGATGCAAATTATTGCTCTTGGAATGGATTTACAACGAGATCCTGCTGTGTAGCACTGAGAATTATGTCTACGCAGCACGACAATGGGAGAAAAAAATTATGTATACATGTATGTGTATCTGAGTTCCCATGCTGTACAGTGGGAAAAAAAAAGTGTGTTGGGGGAAATAACAATAAAAATTTGAAAAGTCCATATTCATAACTTTTGGTTTGTTAAACTGATTACTACATTTCTCCTTTCCCATTTTTCCCATCTTTTTGTAATGAAAATCATAAAAGTTTCTATTTCTTATAGCTGTAAGGTTAAAAATGAAAGCAAAATAATATATATGAAATGGAGTATTTTTTTCCAAAAAAGATAATCATAATACACTGTACAAATGTGCTCCAAGTTATAGAATAATAAAACAGTTCCTATTGGTCTCAAACAATCCACAAGCCCAATTCCACTTGAGTCCTTAGTCAATTGATTTAAAACAATCTGGCTATCAGCCCAGAGTGGGAAAAAGATCAAACCAGAGGTTTATGCTCGGCTTTCCCCTAGATCGTGTTTTACGAGACTGATTTCTCTAAAGCGGACTTAATCCCAAAAAGGTGAGGTTGATTAATTTTCCTGTGCCAGGTCTCTCCTTTCTCCCCTCACTGTGTCTGTTTCCCAACAAGTACTTATCCTGGGTGTGTCCTAGAAACAATAATTTTATAAGAACTGTGCATTCTTTCTGGTTCACAAAAATAATTTATCCTGGATTATAATTTTTAATCCCAAAATTATCAATTAATATACACATACACACACACACACACTCAGTTAATGCCAATATGGGAAATGGGAATGGTCTCCCTCAAATCCATCTTTTTTCAGTCGGTGCCATTTTAATTAAAAAGCTAATATTTTAAGTTTCTGTCTGCAAAGTTCAAAGTGCAATCTGTCAGATGTTATCCCCTGAAAAGTGCAGTTCTTCATTGACCGGCACCCACATAATGTACTCCACAAAGCCCCAAAGGCAGCTAGCTTCCTGTCACTTGAGGGCTGCTTCAGAAGTTGTCTGCTAGACTGCTAGGCACTATTGTACAAAAACGCTCTTTCCTCCACCCCTCCCACCTTAAGATCACTCTGCATACTACTCAGTCTCACCTGGGCAGACAGTGCCCCCCTCCAAAAAGGGTTTTAGTCATCTCCCCTGCCTTAGGTTTCCAGCACTCCCAATCTGTCTTATCTAAGCTTTTGCTGACCCTGGAAGAATCCAACAGATTGTCTGCTTTCTCAGGGATTATGTTACATCAGAGGTAGCATTCTAGCACCCAGCAAGCTGTTTTGTTTGTCCTCACAGTATAGTCCACAGTGCATTTTTTAAATAAATTTTTTATTTTAGAATAGCTTTCAACTTACAGAAAAGTTGTAAATATAGTTCAGAGTTCTCATATATCCTACCCAGTATCCCTTATTGCTAACATCTTACATTAGTATAGTACATTTATTATAACTAAAGAACCAATATTGATATTATTAATGAAAATCCTCACTTCGTTCAGGTTTTCTTAGTTTTTATCTATTGCCCCTTTTTTAATCGCTGGCTCCTATTCAGGATCCCACATTACATTTTGTCCTCATGTCTCCTTAAGCTATTCTTGGTTCTGACAGTTTCTCAGACTTTCCTTGTTTTCATCAAACCATGAGGTTTTGAGGAATGCTAGTCAGGTATTTTTTAGAATTCCCTTAATTGGGATTTGTCCACTTAAGTTCTTCTTATGGTTAGACTGAGATTATATGTTTTTGGAATAAAATCCAGAGAGATAAATTGCCATTCTCATCAGATCATATCAAGGGTGTATATTATCAACATGATTTATGACTGTTAATTTCAACCTTGATCAACTGGCTGAAGTAGTATTTGTCAGGTTTCTTCAAAGTTCTTCTCCTTCTGTACTATAATTTTTAGAACAAAGTCACATGTGAAACCCACACCAGAGGAGTGGGGAATTATGTTCTATCTCCTTGGAAAAGCATTATCTACATAAATCAGCTGGAATTTTGTATATAAGATTTATCTCTTCTCCTCAATTATTTATTCAATCATTTATATCAGTATAGACTCACAGATATCTATTTTATATTTTGAGTTATAATCCAGTACTTTATTTTTATCAAATATTTATTTTGTTGCTCAAATTGTTTCAACTTTAGCTATTGGAAGCTGCTACGGTTGGCTGGCTGTGTCCCTTTGACACACTACCATCATTATGGGATCATCATCATCACCACCACCATCATCACTCCCTTACTTTCTGGCACTAAAATATTCTCCAGGATCATTTTGTGTATTTCTTTCCCCAATCCTGTAATTTGTCATTTGTCCAAGGAACTTAGTTCTTTTTACTATAGAATTGTATTAAAAATTAAAGACTTAATATACAAAGAGATGATACCAGACATTATATAAAAATGGAACTCTGACCTATAGCAACTAGCCCTGAAAAACCACCTGTAACCAGCCCAGAAATCAGCCTATCTGCAAGTCAGACTTGTAGGAAGTCAGACCACTATCTAGAAGCCAGCTCAGGAAGCCAAACAAAGCCCCTGTAACAGTTGCCTGAAAATGACCAGGAGTTGATTAATAACTAACAACTTACCTAGTTTTTGTCCCTGCTTCTAACTTAGAACTATTCAGAGAGTCAACTATGGCTATTCACAATTAACTAATCACATAGGATACTCTGCTTAGAGTTAGCCTGCCTATGCGTAGCTTCCCTAAGACAACAACCTCCATTTAGGGCACAGCTGAAAGTTTCCTTTTCTTTTTCTGCTGTAGATGTTTCCTACTTCCCTGCTGTCTTTGAGTCTCTGCCAAAATGCAAGTTATGGGGCTGACTTCCTAGCAAGCTCTGAACAAATAACCTTTGTCAGTTCTTATTTGGTTGGTCTCTACTTATTTACACAGAAACCAATCTTGATACTAGCTATGCTCATTGCTAATGGGGTTAATTGCTTGTAGGGCCTTTTAGCTAATGTTACAAGGAAATAAATGTGTGTACACTATGCTGTATGTATACACATGACTATAAATACTTTTTTATATAATCATCTTTATCTGTATTAAAGAAAACATGATTTCATACTTATGTCTCCAACTCTAATCCATTACCACATGTATCATCCTAGTCTTCTCCTATTGCTTTTCTGTGAACTTCTGCAACAGTGAGAAACCTTGTCCTCACTATCCACATCCACTTGCTCAATCAATCTAAGCATAAATGTATAACACTATCAGAATTGCTAATCTTTACTAACATGGGTCAAAACTTTACTACATAGAGTACAGTGATTATGTACAGTTCCCTTTGCTTTTTTTAGTCTTAGAGACTTCAGTCATTTTCAAAAGTTGCTTAGGTGAGTACTTTCCCCCCACTTCCTTCAGTGAGGTTATGTTGTGTTTGTAATTCAGTTAGATTCTCTTTGCATAGTGTGCACTCCTTACTTGTATCTCTGACTACTTAAATTATTTAAAAAATTTGTACACATTAAGGTTTACTCTTCATGCTGTAAAGTTCTATGGGTTTTGACAAATGCACAGGGTAATATATCCACCATTAAAGTATTATTTAGGATAGTTTCACTATCTTAAAAATTACCCTGTGCTTCAACTATTTAACCCTCCTCACTCCTGCAGAAACCCCTGATAACCACTGATTTGTTTACTGTCCACAAGTTTGTGTAAATGAAATTATAGTGTTGAAATTGATAGCACTAGTGGCCTGAACCTAGCCAGAACCAAGACTGGGACTTGAACCCACATGCCTGGACTCGAACCCAGCCTAAACCCAGATTGGGACTAGAACCCATATGCTGGGACTCAAATCCAGATTAGGATTTATACCCACAGTTTTAAATTAGAATCTCTCACTGGGTTCAGGTTCTTTATTCCTCGGAACAGAAGGGATTCAGTGAAAAGCAAAGTGATAGGCAAGAAATAGATATATTAAGATAGATGCTTGTGAGAGATGCAAGAGGGCAGGCAAAGAGGCTCTGCCCGGAGGATCAGGTAGGCTACAATTTTATTATCTAAGGAGAATAGGGGTCGGAAAAGACCACCTCTTCCTCTTTCTTTGAGTAGTAGCTCCTCCTTGGTATCCAGTCATGGTGCTTATTCAAATCAGCAGAATAGCCATCCTCAAGCTCCTGCCCTTGGTCTGAACCCAAATGCAGGCCTCACTCCATCCCCCACCCAATGACCTGAGGCATATATCACACCTCCACTAGTGAAGCAAGCTTGCCTTGCTTCATTAGGATGGCTTTCTTGAGCAGTTACTAACTTACAGTGATCTCCCAAAGTCCCCTAGGTTTCCCTCTCTATCTCCCGTCCCATATTAGGACTTCTATACTACCTGTGCTTACTCCATCCCCATCAGTGTGAGGCATTTTCATATGGGTTTCTTTCACTTAGCAACATGCATTTAAGATTCACTCATATTATTGTGTGGATTAATAGTACATTTCTTCTTATGAGTAAATAGTATTCGATTGTATGGCTATACTACAGTTTGCTTATTCCCTTATTGAAACATATTTTGGTTTCCAATAGAATTTGATGATTATTAATAAACCTGCTATAAACATTGATGTAGAGTTTTACTCTGGACATAAGTTTTCAAATCAGTTGGGTAAATACTTAAGAGTATGATTATTGGATCAAATGTTAAGTTTGTGTTTAGCTTTGCAAAAAACTGCCAAGCTTTTTCCAGTCATCGAACAAACACTGCCAAGTGTTTTTTAAAGTCACTGTATCCTGTCGTATATTTAAGTCTCAGCCATTTTGAGTGTATTTTTGTGCATGGTAAGAGGGTGTGTTCTAGTTTCATTGCTTTGCATGCAGCTGTCCAGGTTTCCCAGCAATGCTTGCTGAATAGACTTTCTTTTTCCCATTTTATGTTCTTGCCTCCTTTGTCAAAGATTAATTGACTATAGGTGTCTGGATTTATTTCTGGGTTCTCTATTCTGTTCCATTGGTCTGTCTGTCTGTTTTGATACCAGTACCACACTGTTTTGATGACTGTGGCTTTGTAGTATTTCTTGAAGTCTGGGAGAGTTATGCCTCCTGCTTGGTTTTTGTTTCTCAGGATTGCTTTGGCGATTCTGGGTCTTTTGTTGTTCCATCTAAATGTTTGGATTGTTTGTTCTAGTTCTGTGAAAAATGTCCTGGGTAATTTGATAGGGATTGCATTGAATCTGTAGATTGCTTTGGGTAGTATGGCCATTTTTACAATATTGATTTTTCCAATCCAGGAACGTGGAATATCTTTCCATTTCTTTACCATCAAACTGCTAGAAGAAAACATAGGTAAAACACTCTCTGACATCAACCTCATGAACATTTTCTCAGGTCAGTCTCCCAAAGCAATAGAAATTAGATTAAAAATAAACCCATGGGACCTAATCAAACTGAAAAGCTTTTGCACAGCAAAGGAAACCAAAAAGAAAACAAAAAGACAACTTTCAGAATGGGAGAAAATAACTTCAAATGATGCAACTGACAAGGGCTTAATCTCTAAAATATATAAACAACTTATACAACCCAACAGCAAAAAAGCCAATCAATCACTGGAAAAATGGGCAAAAGACCTGAATAGACATTTCTCCAAAGAAGATATACAAATGGCCAGCAAACAGGAAAAAATGCTCAACATCGCTGATTATAAGAGAAATGCAAATCAAAACTACCACGAGATATCACCTCACACCAGTCAGAATGGCCATCATTAATAAATCCACAAATATCAACTGCTGGAGGGGCTGTGGAGAAAAGGGAACCCTCCTGCACTGTTGGTGGGAATGTAAACTGGTATAGCCACTATGGAGAACAGTTTGGAGATACCTTAGAAATCTATCCATAGAACTTCCATATGACCCCGCAATCCCACTCTTGGGCATCTATCCGGACAAAACTCTACTTAAAAGAGACACATTGGAGTTCCCGTCGTGGCGCAGTGGTTAACGAACCCGATTAGGAACCATGAGGTTGCGGGTTCGGTCCCTGCCCTTGCTCAGTGGGTTAACGATCTGGCGTTGCCGTGAGCTGTGGTGTAGGTCGCAGACGCGGCTCAGATACCGCGTTGCTGTGGCTCTGGCGTAGGCCGGTGGCTACAGCTCCGATTCGACCCCTAGCCTGGGAACCTCCATATGCCGCAGAAGCGGCCCAAAGAAATAGCAAAAAGACAAAAAAAAAAAAAAAAAAAAGAGACACATGCACCCGCATGTTCATTGCAGCCCTATTCACAATAGCCAGGACATGGAAACAACCCAAATGTCCATCCACAGAGGATTGGATTAGGAAGAAGTGGTATATATACACAATGGAATACTACTCAGCCATAAAAAAGAATGACATAATGCCATTTGCAGCAACATGGATGGAACTAGAGAATCTCATACTGAGTGAAATGAGCCAGAAAGACAAAGACAAATACCATATGATATCACTTATAACTGGAATCTAACATCCAGCACAAATGAACATCTCCTCAGAAAAGAAAATCATGGACTTGGAGAAGAGGCTTGTGGCTGCCTGATGGGAGGGGGAGGGAGTGGGAGGGATCGGGAGTTTGGGCTTATCAGACACAATTTAGAATAGATTTACAAGGAGATCCTGCTGAGTAGCATTGAGAACTTTGTCTAGATACTTATGTTGCAACAGAAGAAAGGGTGGGGAAAAAAATGTATACATGTAAGGATAACTTGATCCTCTTGCTGTACAGTGGGAAAATAAAATAAAATATAAAAAAATAAGTAAAGTCACTGTATCATTTTGCATTCTCATCAGCAATAGATGAGAATTTCCTGGTGTTTCTTCCTGGATTATGTCACATTACATAGCAAAGGGGAGATTATACGAATGTGCCTAATCTAATGACATGATTTCTTCCTTTAAAAGCAGTTTTCTCAGGCTGGTAGTCAAAGAGGAAGCCAGAGAGTTTCCAAGTACATGTTTCTGCTGGCTCTGAAATGGAAGGGACCATGTGAAAGGATTGGAGAGATCTGGGAGTCACCTCCATCCAGTAGCCTTCAAGGAAATTGAAACTTCAGTCCACAACTACAAGGAACTAAATTCTGCCAACAATCTAAATGAAGTGATTTTCCTCCGTATAACCTAGGTAAGAACCCATTCTGGCCAATACATCTTGATTTCAGCCTTGCAAGACCCAGAATAGAGAACCTAGTCAAGTCTGTCTGAACCTCTGACCTACAGGACTAAGCTAACAAATAAATGTTTTAAACCTGTAAATTTGTGGTAATCAGTTATATAGCAACAAAAAATTAATAGAGCAGGTTTTCATTGGAAATGAATCATGAGCAAGGAGTATAATGGTACCAAATCCAGAAGAACAAAGATGCAAGCAGTATCAGCCATGGCTAATTTGACTTGAGCCCTGCCTCCTTCTAAGTAGGAACAAAGTTTAGCTACCTAAATTTTGGATGGTTGCTGGTATTGATTCTCCCACACTAACTTTCTTCTGGCCAGCCATGATCAGTCTAACACATTGACTTATTCCCTAAGAGAAAGAGAAATATTTACATGTCATAAGTAGCTTGTCATAGGATTTGTTTTATCCCAAAGTGAATCAAAAGCCATTCCTCCTAGTAAAGAGGACATTTTGGAGAGGAAGAGACAAATGAACAAACCCCTGAAACATCACACTATGCGGCTAGCCACTTATTTCATTTATTCTAGTCCTGCCGAGTTGGCAAAGTCAAAGAAAACCATTTCCCCTGGCTGGCGTCACTAAACCAGTTTGAGTTCCTAAAATCAAATGAGAAGAAAGGCACAGGGAGCCAGAATGAGCCATTCAAACAAACTAAGCTGATTTTGACAGGTTCCTTGGTAACAAATCCAACTATGGTTATAAATGGGTCACTATAGCCTCCAGATGTATTTTTTGTTACGTAAGCTTCCTGAAAAAGAGGATTAAACCATATTTAAGATAAACATTTGCTTTTCTATAGTGAATTTAGCACTGTTGTTTAAAGTGCTTTGGAATTGAATTGTGCAGGTGCTAAAATTCTAATTGCCTGTTTTTCCTGACATTCATCTTAGAATTGCTCAAAGAAAGACATTATCTTTGACTCCTTCACATAAAATATAATGACCACAGTGAAAGGAATGGAATGAGTAGGAAAGAATCGCAAGTAAAATGAAGGACCTTTAGAAGTCGTATACTCAAGCCATCCAATGGTGAGGATGATACATCATTTCTCAAATGAGTCCACTTTAGCTTGTTGATGATTTTTGGGAAAAATATACCTAATTTATTGTAATAGAAATAGAAAGCAAGAACATCTACTTCTGTGGGAGGCCAAAAATCCAGTGCTTCAGTTGAAGATATAGATTTGAGGTTATCTATATAGCTCCACAACCTGAATGTTTTTAGGGAAATAAAATTTTTATGAGTCAACCAGGACACTAAAAATGCTTGATTCTGACTTCACATTTTGTTAGACTCTGAGAATGTTGCAGCCTGTAGAAGCTGTGTGTGTGTTTATTATTTATTTTAGTACCTGCATAAGTGCTTAATTAACCTATGACCTAAGGCCAAGGAAAAGTACAAGAAAATACCCAAAAGGATGAGTGTTTCCATCTCTGCTATTAGGTGGAATAATAGTAACATTGGTGAGTCTAGTCAACGCTTTTAAATCAACTTGACATAGTACCTATTCCATGGTTTGGATCATTAAAATATCCACTTTGCTCCTACTTTGATTGCATTCTCAAGCTGCTTGGGCTGTTGTATACAAAAATGACATGAGTTATGAAATGGCAGATTGATTTTAGGAAATCAGAGGCCTGAGGAAATTTTTACTGTGATAGTGTCATTGATTTAACACTGACTTAAGGGAAGGGGAGTGGGAAATGGAGCAGAAGACTCTTCCTCCACAACCTGATGGAAAAGATCATGCTCCTACTAACATCCACCTTGAAAGGAAAAATTAAGTTTCAGGATTCCTAGTATATGTAAGACAGAGAGGAGGGCTATAATTCAATACAACAAGTAGAAGCTTTACTCTCTTCCCTGGGTATTCTGTTGGTTATAAGAGCCAAACACTGCCATCAAGGAGTTTACAGTCTTTTTGGAGATAGTACATGAATTTAGAAGATAGAAGTTAAGAACACAAATCTCTTTACAGTCAAGTGCCACAGTGTGTGGTCAGTACTTTGTAGTAGTCTTGAAAAGCAGAGGACAACATGACCACGTGTGGGAACACTTTAAGGTTGAGCTGAAGTTTGAGATAAATTATAAGACAGAGCCAGATTTAGAAGTTTATGTATTCTCCAATACAATAGACATTGGCCATTTGATTTTATTCCAATTATTTAAATGTAGTTCACATTTCTGGGTAGATTCTTATATTATTGAGGATGTTTAGGCTGCAAATAACAGAAAAACAGACTAACAGTGGCTTAAAAACCATAGGAACATTTAGTATTCTCCAAAGGGGAAATCTGGAGGTAGTTGATGCTAGGTTTAATTCAACAGAACAATGATGTCAGGATAGCGGGTAGGCTTCTCTGGAATTATTTTTTGCCCTTCCCTTGTGGTCACTAGGTGACTGAAATAGCTCTAAGCAGCATGTCTTTATAAGAGACTGTTCAAAGCAGAAAGGAACACATGAAAACAAAGGCCTGGATTTTGTTGAAGCTAAAATATGCCCCGTACCAGGAGATGAATCATGATAGATGTAAGCTTGCTGAGAGAGTCCACGGGAGGGAAATCTTTTCTAGAAGCTCCCAGCAAACTTCCTTTTGTAATCTATTAGCCATAATTGCATCCTATGTTTTTGACTAGTCCATTCAATGGGGAAGGGGAACTGGATTGCCTTAACTGGCTTAGCACTGTCATGATTTATTTCCTGGGCCTAGACACATTTTAGCAAAGAAAATATTTTAGGAGAGAGGTGGCTTTGGGGTAAATCAAGAAACAATATTTGCCAGAAACCTAAAGCTGAATCTGATATTGAACACACTTTACAATTGAATCTAATAGGTGCTATTTTTGGTTCCCTCTCTGTCTCTCTCCCATTTTTCTTCTCCTTCTCCTTCCTTTTCTCTTTTATACCCACACATAGACACACAAGGTGAGACACTCTTAAACACACTGAAAACTTATATTTAAATGAGGCACCAAGGGAGTAGGGCAACAGATGTCTATATTTTGCTTGGCTCCCTTCCCATATGCCTTTGTATGTCAGCTAATATTCACATTTTATGAAATTGCCCAATTAGAATGAAAATTGTCATTCACAATTTTCAACCTGAGATCTTTTAAAAAGAAAGGTATTGAGTAGCAGTAACAACTTATAATTAATCATGGATCAAGTGCAGACAGATGGAGTAATTCTTCCCATCCATGGAGTTCCCAATCTTTATTTTATTCCCATCAAATATTAGGTCACTGGTTAACAAAACACTGTGACTTAATATTTTTACCACTGAGAAAGCAGTGTGATTTAGGTTTACTGTAGGTATCAAGCTACAAAAGAAGTCATGTTAAATCATATTTTAAGGCATCTGGCTATAAATCTGGCTGTAAATTATCTTTTTCTTTCTGAAGAGCTTTGTTCCCAGAAGCTTAGTGTCTAAATGCTCAGACAAGATAAGTGAAAGTAAACAGCCAGAATTGACACAGAAAGGTTGAGACAAAATGCTTTTCTTGCATTGGGAGGCTAAGGAAAAGTGAAACACTAGAGTGCACATTACGACCACATGTTTTATTCATGAAGAATTCTCAACTCAAACTACTGAGACATGTAGAGACACTGTACTATACCATAACCTCATCTACTCAAGACTTCATGTGGATTCTTATAACATTTCTGGCATTTTTAGTTGCCAGCTTTGCTTCTGTGACATAATAATGAGATACTTTCCTCTTTAGGAAAACTTTACCATTCACACTGATTTCTCTATTAACTTGCAAGACAAAATTTTCTGTGAGTGTTGGAACATTAAATTTAGCTTAACACATATATTTGAGTCTATTGAGCCACATTTTTCCTTTGGGTGGTTTAATTGCAGATCCTTAAGCAACTCTTTTATTTTGGTGTAATAATTTTGATATTTAAATCATAGAACATTAGAATTAGAAGGAACCTTACAGATCACCTAGTTCATTTCCCTCATTTTTCAGATGAGGAAAAAAAACAGGCTAGAAGAAGTTAAATGACTTGCCTACTGTCACATTGTTAATTAGTGGCAAAGTTAGGGACTGTAAACCCACAAGTCTGACCTCAAACACCATAATTTTTATGCCATATGTGATACCTCATGTAGAGTAATGTTTACTGTCATGTTAAAGTTGTATTAAACAAGTTGGCATCACATAACCCTGTTATGATCTTGCCTTCCCTAGCCCTGATTAGATATAGGAAGTAAATTTGGTCCTCTTGATTTCTCAGTCCAGAGAAACAGAGAGACCACATAGCACAATAATTATGAATATGAGCAATAGAATAAAGCCAGATCAGTGTTCAAATTCTGGCTCTGAAATGTACTTACTGCAAATAAGAGCAAGTTGCTTAACCTTTCTGGGTCTCAATTCCTGTAAAATGGGAATAAAATCCTCTTCATTAGGATTGTTACTTGAAGAAGTAAATCCACATAGAACATTTAGAGTCTGGAAAACTCCCAATAGAGGCTAATTCATTGTTTCTTATCTCATTTTCTGAGTCAAACATAATCAGAATAGCAGGTTCTGCTCTGATTAGGGTTCAATCACAAGACCAATAAGTCTGTTCTAGAATCAGTTTTGTAGTCAATGAAGTGATAATAAGGAATATTTGCAAATTGTTTTTCTTTCCTATTTTTTATAATTTTTTTAATTGTCTTAAATGTAATATTGCATTTGTTCTCTTATTTTACCTCTTTTTTAATGTTGAGAAAATGAGTATTAGATATTTATTAGGAAAAAAAATTAGACTTATAGTAGGTACTGGACAAAGGTAATCTGAATATGAGTAATTGGGGATACCAAGGGGTTGTAACTTTATATGTTAGAGCATCTGTGAAAAATGCTGTGGAAAATATAAAAGAAGTATCAAATATAAAATTGCCCTCCAGAACCTTTAACTCATGCTTGAAAGACCAGAATTGTGTGTATGTGTGTGTGTGTGTGTGTGTAAAATATTACCACTAGTGACATATATACATCTTTTTAAAAATAAAAAATCCTTGACATGGAGACTGATTTGCACTATTATCTCAGCTCAAAAGAAATTAAGACCAGTGTGCAAGTATGTGCAAGAACCAGCAGAAGAAGCTTAATTAATGAAGTAGAAGTTGAGGTGGGTGTTGAGACATGAGTGGATCTTGAAGAGGCAGGGAGGAGGAGGGAGTGCATTTCAGGGGGAGGAAAGAACAAAGTAACATAGAGAAAAGAATTTATAGTGTACATTGGCAGCAGTGAGGAAAGGAGTGGGAGAGAAGTAGGATGAGAATAAATTACTAATGGAGCTGCAAGGTTCCCAGCACCTTTACCTGGGAGAGGTGAACAGAGTCTAGTCTAGTCCATAGTACTAGGGTTATAAAGATTTGCTATACCAGGCAAGAGATTCACATTTCAGCACTATTGTTTCCAACATTTATGATGTTATTCAATATTTTTTCTTCCCGAGTAAAAGAGGGAGAAAATACACCTTTGCAAATTCCCACCAAAAAGTAGGTTTTGGTCTAGTCCTGGAAGCTGAGCTCCTCACTGACTACCTACAATACATGCAGTTCTTTATCTTTATTTCCAGTTTTATTGAGATATAATTAATATATAATATTGTGTCAGTTTAAGGTGAACAATGTGATGATTTGATGCATGTATATTTTGTGGAATGATTACCCTAATAAGGTTAGTTAACACAACCTTTCTTTTTTTTCTCTTTAAGGCCACACCTGTGGCATTTGGAAGTTCCCAGGGTGGGTGTCAAATTGGAGCTGTACCTGCTGACCTACACCACAGCAACAGCAATACCAGATCTGAGCTGCATCTGTGACCTACACCAAAGCTTGCAGCAAGGCTGGATCCTTACCTACTGAGCAAAGTCAGGGATTGAACCCACATCCTCAAGAAGACTATGTCAGGTTCCTAACCTGCTGAGCCACGGTGGGAACTCCAACATATCCTTGTTGATGCTTTCAAAGATGGGGGCAGGGAACTGTTTGTGTTGTGGAGAGTATAAGGATGAAACCTGGAGGATCCATGGTTGACATTATTTCCTGCCACCTCTACTCCTTTCAGACTGTGACAGAGTTATTGTCCACAGAGATGCTGCATAGTCTTATGAGCCAAGACAGTGGTGGGGTTGATAGAATCCCTACAGTTCTACCACTATCGGGTTTATTGTAGCTTTCTTCCTTCCTTTTGCCTCCATACAGGGAAAACTAATTGGCCATTTAATGGACCAGTTTGCTACTCTGGGGGTAAAAATAAATCAATATTATTTTATTAAGCACCAGCAGTCCAGAATTTCTTACAAAACATCCTTGGAAAGAAACACTTCCACATAGCCAGGAGTAAACATTTACAGCTTGCCCCAGTGGGTCCTTGCTGAAACTACGTAAGAACCTCATGGCAAAGCCAGACCCTCACCTCCTTATCAGGTTTCTCTTTCAGTGTTAGCACTTCCAGTGCCCCAAATTTAGTATCCATTCCCCATTCTGACCTCTGTTGTCAGAATAGCCACATGGGATTTCTTAGCCCCCACAGTCATGATACTGGCATATTTCTCAGAGTTCTACGAGTGCCAATGCTAACACCATCCTTTCTTAACATTTTCAGAGTGATTATCATGTGTCTGTCACTGTACTATATTCTTTACAAACATTATAAAATTTAATCCTCACAAAAACACTGTGGGATGGATACTGGTATTATGCCCCCAATTATTTCTTGACAGATGAGAAAACTGATGCATAGAGAAGGTAAGAACCTTGCCCAAAGTTAAACAGAGAGTGTGAGAGTATACATTCTACTCTAGTCAGTTTGATTCTAGAGATCATGCTAATGACAACTATGGTGTAAGAACTGGCAGCTTAAAGAAGTTCTGGATATTTCATCATTTCAGAGCTTCTAGAAGAGAGTAATGAAAGAACTTCTTTGAGTTAATAAGAGGCCTACCAAAAATAGGCCAGATTAGATTTTTAGGCCCATTTCTGTGAATTTTTACAATAGCTCACATTATATTGTTTTTTAAAATGTCAGTCAGAGACTTGTGGACTATAGTCAGGAGGGAATGGAGAAGAATGAATTGGATAGAGAATGGAGGGAGCTATTCCTCACTCTGCCCAGAGGGAAATGGTTGTTTCAACAACAATGGGCAAATGGAGGTTGTTCAAAACAAGTGCATTCCATATTCTTTTCCCTTAGGACTAATGTAGTATTGACTGGTTGCTTCAAATTCATCATTTGGTGAGTCAATAATATTGACTGACCTGTGGCTGGGTGCAACACATTATGCTTAGTAATGTAGGGCATAACATAAAGACATCAAAAATGCAAATTTGCTCTCCTGGGGCTGCTAGTAAAGACCATGAATTGAGGACAACATAGATGTTGAAAACAATAGAGCATATACTAGGACAGAAGCACATAAAAAAAAGACATTGTAGGTGTAGGACAAAGATTCTCAAGGCTGTGCATCAAGATGGCTCAGAATCACCATCAACACCTATCTTGCAGTGAGTTGTTTTGAATTTTTGTCAATATTCTCAGGAGAGGGTTTGGGGCATGCCCTTTGAATGCACATTGAGTGATAACCATAAAGCAAAGTTTCTCAAACTTTGTGCACTAGATTAATGTGTTGAATTACTGGCAAATGTGAAATGCCAGTTTCCTACTCAGATCTACTAAATTGAAAATTTTTCTTTTCTTTTTTTCCCCAGGTATTCAAAGCCTGGAAATCTCTATTCTTAAGAATTATCTAGAGAAAAATAATGCTAATATTGCTTATCTTAGTCCATTTGGAGTGCTATAGCAAAACTACCATTTGGGTAAACACCAATTATTATAGTTCTAGAGGCTGGAAAGTCCAAGATCAAGGTGCTGGCAGATTCAGTGTCTGATGAGAGCCTGCTTCCTCGTTCATAGATACTGTTTTCTGTGTCCTCACAAGGAGGAAGGGAGGACCACCTGGTTCATAGATGCTGTTTTCTCACTCTGTCCTCACATGGAGGAAGGGATGACCAGAGAGCAATCTGGGGTCTCTCTCATAAGGGCACTAGACCCTTTCATGAAGACTCCATGAAGGACTCTTATGACCTACTCACCTTCCAGAAGCTCCACTTCCTAAAATACCATCACATTGAGGATAAGACTTTCAGCATAGGAATTTTGTGATGACACAAACATTCAGTTTGTGACACTGTTGATTTCATTTACAATAAGGCAATGGCAGGGAGTCAAATGAGACATAAAATGTGGTATTCACAAACTATAGTTACATTTGTTTAAAGTCTTCTGTGTGCCAAGAATCATGCTTGGTGCTTTAATTATACTATTGTACTGTATTCATGTAAGTTTCAACTGTAGCTTCCCCATCCAAGCTATATTTTTGAGGAATATATACCAAAATATTAAGTGGCTACCTTCAGATGATGAGATATGGATAATCTACATTTTCTTCCTTATACTTTCTGCATTCCGCTCCCTTTTACTTTTGCACAGATCATGTGTTACATTTTTTAATCAGAAAAATGTCCAAGTCCATAAAGTATTTTACAAATTTTTCAATTAAACATGGCTAGTCCACATTCATAGTACTAACAAATATGTAAAATGCTATTTGAGCAAAGTGTTCTGAGATTAAGAAATAATTGAAGATAATTGGGCTAGATATTAAACACCTCTAACAAAATGATGCCATGGCAACATTCCTCCATTTTCTTGGAGGATTACAAGGAATGAAATCTGGATAGAGGAGTTCCTGCTGTGGTGCAATGGGTTAAGAATCTTACTTCAGTGGCTCATGTGGCTGCAGAGGTGTGGGTTTGACCCCCAGCTGGCTCAGTGGATTAAAGGGATCCTGCATTGCTGCAGCTGCAGCTAGAACTCATATTTGATTCCTGGCCTAGGAACTTCCATATACTGTGGGTGTGGCCATAAAAAAAATCTGAATAGATATGTTTGTAAGAGGAGAAAGATATGAGGAAAATTCAAGCGTGTGGGACATAACTTAATTCTAACATTGTACCACAACAAGTAGTCACACTTATTACGAGAACATTATTAAGGTCTTTGGCACACTACAAAGCAGGATGGATATACGGAAGCAAAGATGTGGACTCTGCAATTATATGTTACTGATTTCACAATTCCGCTCCAGATTGGCTGAATTTGGTACACTCTAAACTCCAAATTATTAATATGAGATGGTCACCAGCTGGGTGTGTACTCTGAATGAGAAGGTACTCTAAATTCTTCCAGAAGTCTATGATGCATCCACAACCCACCATACCATTTGAAGATTTGGCACTTGTCCTACATATTCTACTTTTTGTCCTTCAGAGCACTGTAACTCAATGGTGACATCATTAGTATAAGTAGTAGTGGCAGCCAGTAAAGTGCCTTGATTATCATCAACATAATGGGTCACATATCCTGAATAACACTTATATAAGTCTGCTTTCCCACTTTGTTTTCTGTCCTCACCCCCTACTCTTGCTTAAGAGGACAGATTTTTATCCATTTTCTGCTTCCTTTCAGCTGCTCTTCTAAATCACCATGGAAATGAAATGAATGGTCAAAACCAAATGTAAACTAAGATGGTTAATGATTCTGAAAAGGCATCTGAAAGGAGACTATCTCAAGCCCTAGTTTATTTTTAAATTGTAGCTTAAGGAAATAATTGCAGTCATGAGGAGGAAAAAATATACTTAAAGGAAAGAATATACTCCAAAAGAGGCCAAAGGAGAGGCTAAAATGTGCTTAGTATTTGTTTTATTTGTATTATACAGTTCAGTTCTTTAGATGAAAGCTGTACCCTCTGTGTTATACCCAAAAAATACAGTGCTTGAAATTCAGAGTTCCTTTTTCCTGAGAACCCATGGAAATACAGTATACATTTGTTTTGGCTACCCACTGGCTACTCAGTATTCATTTACCTTTTTTAATAGCAATTTGTTTTCCATTTGGAAAATTACCTGCTTTTCATTGCATGCAGTATGGGTCAAGTAGTCAATGGAAGTATCATGCCCTCAGAGTAAGAATTCTGAGGAATATTGGGGAAAGAAATTTCGAAGAGAACAAAAGGACTGATTGAAATTTGTGAGATGTGTTTCAGACTTGTATTACTTTGAATATCAGAAGAGATGTGACCTTATTTTGTACTCTGAATTGGATGATACAGGGTATATTTGTAACCAGGAACAAAAAGAATGGAAGAAAATAAACCAATTGCTACTGCTTATCTCCAGGTGGTGAGATATTGATAATTAGTATTTTCTTTATGAAAGTAAGCATGCTTATTATATAATATTTAAAATCATATAAAACACTCCAATATGTTTGTTAAAAATACCTCAGCACATGTGCTGTCCTAGTTTGAGAAGGCAGACAAGTCTTCATCTGGTGAGATGGCACGCTTAATCCCACAGTTATCACCCCATACAGCCTAAAGGCTTCAAGAATAGGTTCCCTCTCTTTTTTCAGGACCACAAGTTAATCATTGTTCCTGTCACCTAAGATTTGAAATTTTCAGCACATATAATTTGTGTTAATGTACAATCCAGCATAAATACCTCATGAGAAATTTCAAACCAAATTATAAGAAAAATCACATAATTCTCAACTTTCTCAATGCAAGTATATAGCCTCTCCCATTGTCACTGCCTCTGCCAATTTGAGTCTGAGCCCAGGAATCATTTTTTCCCTCTATCTTTTCTGCCCTTGTCTTGGGTCTTTGTTTCTAGCAGCATGTACCCAATAACAGTTTATTCTACTGCTTCTATGGTCTTTCATTCCTGATCAATTCTCTTAGATCTTTACAACTCTGTCTCCTGTTATAAGCATCCCACGCAATCCAACTGATAAGTCATTTCCTATGCATTTGTAGCATATGTCTTTTTCATAGACTGGTGCAAACCATAGGACTGGTTTGCATGTTAATGGCAACATCATTTTCTTCCTGAAATTTTCATGGCCTTTTTTCACAAATTTGAATATAATTATGACATTTTAATTGTAGCATTTTGGAGACGGAGGTTATCTATCTATCCAATACATTGTGAACTATTCCCTGGTTTACAATCACTTCTGGGAGTTTGGTGGGAAAAATAAAGTCTATTTTTCAAGTCGTCTTTTTTTTGCGAATGGATAAAGCTCAGAATATATGTACTTGAGTTGTGATTTTTTTCCCCTGAAAACTTAGAACAGCACTGAGTAGAAATGTTATATGGCAAGAATCAAAATCTGGGAGGTTTTTACATGAGTTATTTATACACAGTAAGTTTTGTCCAGATAAAAAATAATGATTTCACACATGTATATTTTATTTTTAACTTTTATATTTGCCTAAGATCTCTGAGATAAAGGCACTTAATCTACCTCCTCTGTGATATCTACCTTTAAGTCTCTTGGCTATACTAATGTTAGTCTTTTCTGACATCCTTTTTCACTTTCAGTCTATTTCAAATAATCGGTACCTAAATGAGGACTGTACTTCATTACTCTTAATGTGTCTCATATCTCTCTAAATAGATTTTAACCCTTGTGAAGGAAGAATTGGCCTGAGTCTTTGGATTTAGGTTCTAATCTCAACTTTACCACTATTCACCAGGAATACGACAATGGGCATGATAGATAACATTTCTGTTTTCATGAACCTTACATCTAGTGGAAAAGAAAGGAAATAAACAATAGCAGTTTAATAAGCAAGATAATTTCAGTAAGTGATGAGTGCTATGAAGAAAAGAAAAGGGATTATGCTATAGATTGATTTGTGGAGAAGGCAAAGACCCTGTAGTGGTCTGTACAATAAATACATACATAGCATAGTGTGTGGGAGGGTGGATGTGAAATGAAGTTAGAAAAGTAGGTGGGAGTAGAACATAAAGGTCTTTCTTTTGTCCATTGCTAAGAATTTGAATTTAATTTGAATTGTGATGGGAAGCCATTAGACTGTTTTCAGCAAGGATGTGGCTTGATCTGTTTAAAGAACACTACTCCAGCTGCTGTGTAGGAAAGAATATAAAGAAGCAGAAGTAGAATTGAGGAAACCGGTTATGGAGTACTGAGTTCCTGAAATGTTTAGAAAAGCAGCACGAAATGAATTATATTTTGTGTAAATTTATATCCAAGATGATAAAAATCTAATAGAATATAAAAAATTTTGCTTGATGATTAAAGAAACAGATCAATATGACCATCAAATACAGGCCAAGTAACACATAGTCATGTCCTGGTATTATGTCATCCATAACATGGATGACAGTGTTATGGATGAGCCCCAAATTTCAGTTTTTTTAATTGCCTGGGTATAGTCTTAGAAGTTTTATCCTTTTGCTTTATAGCAAGAACATATGTCATTTATCATTGTCATATGTCAGCCTGAAATGACAGCTTCCTTTACTTGCTTGTAGCTTCTGATTTGCTGCTTTTAATCTATAGATTGGAGAATGAAATAAATTTGTTTTCTTGTATACAAAGATACATAGATATCTTTATATTTGTACAGACATGTCAATATATGAATCTGAGCAAAGGATGAAATACTTCTTCTATGGGACAAAATACTTCATTTTTTTTTTCTTTTTATGGACATACCTGCAGCATATGAAAGTTCCTGGCCTAGGATTTGAATCAGAGCTACAGCTGCAGGCCTATGTCACAGCCACAGCAACACCAGATCCTAGCCATGTCTGTTACCTATGCCATGTTTGTGGCAATGCAGTATCCTTAACCTACTGAGTGAGACCAGGGATCAAACCCACATCCTCATGGACACTATGTTGAGTTTTTAATCTGCTGAGCCACAGTGGGAACTCCCAACTTAGTTTTAATTTATTAATGGAATTTATGTGAATCACCTCAGGTTTGTTTATTTATTTATTTATTTATGTTGTCTATTTCTAGGTTCCAGTTGAAGTTGCTATAAGTCTAATGTTCCTGTGTTTATTCAGACTAGGTTTTATATTTTGTATACCTCTATCTTAGTATTTTATAAACACCACATTTAATATCCTTAACCAGAGAGAAATAATTATTAATTTCATTAATTAGGGGCATATTTTTACCTCTGATGTTGACATTCTTTCTGTTTCTTTGAACTGGCCCCTTACTTCATTAGTCTTTAAGTGTTTGTCAATAAAAGAAAAACAGTACTTGAATTTTGCCAATGTATATGAACTGCATATAGCAAGATCCCAATCAAGGTCAATAGTTTAATTGCATGAAGAATTCTCTGGAAACCTTGAGGTTTTATGTAAAAGTTTTTGGATTGTTTGTTCTAGTTCTGTGAAAAATGTCATGGGTGATTTGATAGGGATTGCATTGAATCTCTAGATTGCTTTGGGGAATATGGCCATCTTTACAATATTATTTTTTCCAACCCAGGAGCATGGAATAGCTTTCCATTTCTTTATATCTTCTATAATCTCCTTGATTAATGTTTTATAATTCTCAGCATATAGGTCCTTTACCTCCTTGGTCAGGTATATTCCCAGGTATTTGATTTTTGGGGATGCAATTTTAAAAGGTATTGTATTTTTGTATTCATTTTCTAATATTTCATTGTCAGTATACAGAAATGCAACTGATTTCTGAATGTTAATCTTATATCCTGCTACTTTGCTGAATTTGTTGATCAGTTCAAGGAGTTTTTGGGTTGATTCCTTAGGGTTTTCTATATATGGCATCATGTCATCTGCATACAGTGACAGTTTTACCTCTTCTCTTCCTATTTGGATGCCTTTTATTTCTTGTTTGTCTGATTGCTGTGGCTAGGACTTCTAGTACTATGTTGAATAACAGTGGTGAGAGTGGGCCTCCTTGTCTTGTTCCAGATTTTAGTGGGAAGGCTTTCAGATTTTCTCCATTGAGTACTATATTTCCTGTGGGTTTGTCATAAATGACTTTGATTATGTTGAGAAATGTTACTTTTAAACCCACTTCGGTAAGAGTTTTGAACATGAATGGATGTTGGACTTTGTCAAATGCTTTTTCTGCATCTTTTGAGATGATCATGTTGTTTTGACTTTTCTTTTGTTAATGTGGTGTAGGACGTTGATTGGTTTGCATATGTTGAACCATCCTTGTGCACCTGGGATGAATCCCACCTGGTCGTGGTATATGATCTTTTTGATATGTTGTTGGATTTGGTTGGCTTAAACTTTGTTGAGAATTTTCACATCTATATCCATCAAAGCTATTGGCCTATAGTTTTCCTTTTGTTGGTATCTCTGTCTGGTTTTGGAATTATGGTGATGGTGGCATCATAGAATGTCTTTGGGAGTGTTCCTTCTTCAAACTTTTGAAAAAGATTAAGGAGGATGGATATAAGTTCTTCTTTGTATGTTTGGTAGAATTCGCCTTTGAAGCCATCTGGTCCTGGACTTCTATTTGTAGGGAGTGTTTTATGACATAGTCAATTTCATTTCTAGTGATTGGTCTGTTCAGTTGATGTATTTCATCTTGATTCAGTTTTGACTAGCTGTAAGTCTCTAGAAAGTTGTCCGTTTCTTCTAGCTTGTCAAATTTGTTAACATACAATTGTTCATACTATTCTCTCATGGTTTTTTGTATTTCCATAGTATCCGTTGTGACTTTTCCTTTTTCATTTCTTATTTTGTTTATTTGGGTTCTTTCTCTCCTCTTCTTAGTGAGTCTAGCCAGAAGTTTGTCAGTTTTATTTACCTTTTCAAAGATCCAGCTTTTGGTTTTCTTGATTTTTTTTTCTATTGTTTTTAATTTCTGTTTTATTGATTTCGTCTTTAATTTTTATGATTTCTTTCCTTCTGCTGACTTTAGGTTTTCTTTATTCTTCTTTTTCTAATTCATATAGGTGGTGGGTTAAGTTGTCAATTTGAGGTTTTTCTTCTTTTTTGAGGAAGGCCTGTATTGCTATGAATTTCCCTCTGAGCACTGCTTCTGCAGTATCCCATAGATTTTGAGTGGTTTTGTCTTCATTGTCATTTCTCTCAAGGTATTTTTTAATTTCCTTTTTGATTTCCTCATTGACCCATTGGTTTTTTAGTAGCACATTGGTTAGTCTCCATGTAGTCAGTTTTTTCTCATTTATTTTCCTGTGGTTGATTTCTAGTTTCATGCCATTGTGGTCAGAGAAGATACTTGAAGTAATTTCTATGCTCCTAAATTTGTTGAAGTTAGCTTTGTGGCCCAGTATGTGATCAATTCTTGAGCATGTTCCATGTGCACTTGAGAAGAATGTATATTCTGATTTTTTGGGATGTAATGTCCTGAAAATGTCAATTAAGTCTAACTTTTCTCTTGTGTCATTTAGGATCTCTGTTGCCTTATTAATTTCTGTCTAGAGGATCTGTCCATTGATGTGAGTGGGGTGTTAAAAATCTCCTACTATGATTGTATTCCCATCATTTTCTTCTTTTATGTCTGTTAGTATTTGTTTTAGGTATCTGGGTGCTCTTATATTAGGGGCATATATATTGATCATTGCGATATCCTCTTCTTGCATGGATCCTTTAACCATTATATGGTGTCCTTCTTTGTCTTTCTTTATGGCCTTTGTTTTAAAGTGTATTTGTCTGATATGAGTATTGCAACTCCTGCTTTCCTGTCTTGTCCATTGGCATGAAATCTCTTTTCCCACCCCCTCACTTGCAATCTATGTGTGTCCTTTGCCCTAATGTGAGTTTCTTATAGACAGCAGATCGAAGGTTTTTGCTTTTATCCAATCTGCCACTCTGTGTCTTTTGACTGGAGCTTTCAGTCCATTGACATTTAAGGTGATTTTTAATAGATATGTATTTATTGCCATTTTAAACCTCGTTTTCCAGTTGATTCTATGTTTCCCTTTGCATCTTTTCTTTTTTTGGTTGGATGGTTTCCATTTATTTTATGCTTGAGTACTTTTCAGTTTTTATGAATGTAATGTTGTTTTGATTTGTGCTTGCCCTGTTTTTTAAGTATGTTAACCCTTTGTATATCTGCTTGCTTTAGCCTGATAGTCATATAGGCTCAAACACATCATTAAAATAAAAAATAATCAGTACTTTCCTTCCCCACATTCTATGATTTTGATGGCTTTTTTTTTTAATGTCTTCATATTTAGATCTGTATGCTGGCTTATTTAAGTGATTGCTTTCCAATTGTGGTTTCCTCCATCCTAATTCTTTTTTTTTAATTTAGAGAAGACCTTTCAGTATTTCTTTTAGAAAGGGTTTAGTGTTGCTATACTTTTAGCTTTGGTTTATTGGAGAAATTCTACGAAAGACCCAGAATTGCCAAAGCAATTCTGAGGAACAAAAACCAAGCAAGAGACATAACTCTCCCAGACTTCAGGCAACATCACAAAGCCACAGTCATCAAGACAGTGTGGGACTGGTACCAAAACAGACAGACAAATGGAACAGAATAGAGAACCCAGAAAGAAACCCAGACACCTTTGGTTAATTAATCTTTGACAAAGGAGGCAAGAACATAAAATGGGAAAAAGACAGTCTTTTCAGCAAGCATTGCTGAGAAACCTGGACAGCTGCATGCAAATCAATGAAACTAGGACACACTGCCACACCATGCACAAAAATAAACTCAAAATGGCTTAAAGACTTAAAGATAAGACAAGACACCATCAATCTCCTGGAAGAGAACATAGGCAAAACATTCTCTGACATCAACCTTACAAATGTTTTCTCAGGTCAGTCTCCCAAGGAAACAGAAATAAAAGAAAAAATAAACCAGTGGGACATAATCAAACTGACAAGCTTTTGCACAGCCAAAGAAACCAAAAAGAAACCAAAAAGACAACTTACAGAATGGGAGAAAATAGTTTCAAATGATGCAACTGACAAGGGCTTAATCTCTAAAATATACAAGCAACTTATACAACTCAACAGCAAAAAAAACCAACAACCCTATTGAAACATGGGCCAAAGACCTGAATAGACATTTCTCTAAAGAAGACATACAGATGGTCAACAGGCACATGAAAAAATGCTCAATGTCACTGATTATTAGAGAAATGCAAATCAAAACTACTAATGAGGTATCACCTCACACTAGTCAGAGTGGCCATCATTAACAAGTCAACAAATAACAGCTGCTGGAGGGGGTGTGGAGACAAGGGAACGCCCTTCACTGTTGGTGGGAATGTAAATTGGTACAGCCGCTATGGAAAACAGTATGGATTTACCTCAGAAAACTAAATAGAGAACTACCATATGACCTAGCAATCACACTCTTGGGCATATATCCAGACAAAACTTTTTCATTGAGAAAGATACATGCACCTTTATGTTCTTTGCAGCACTATTCACAATAGCCAAGACATGGAATCAACCTAAATGTCCATCAACAGATGAGTGGATTAAGAAGATGTTGTGTGTAAATGCAATGGAATACTACTCATCCATAAAAAAGAACCAAATAATGCCATTTGCAGCAACGTGGATGGAACTAGAGACTCTCATCCTGAGTGAAGTCAGTCAGAACGAGAAAGACAAATACCATATCATATCACTTATATCTGAAATCTAATATATGGCACAAATGAACCTTTCCACAGAAAAGGAACTCATGGACTTGGAGAATAGACTTGTGGTTGCCAAGGGGGAGAGTGCAGAAGTGGGATGGATTGGGAGCTTGAGGTTAATAGATGCAGACTCTTGCCTTTTTAATGAATTAGGAATGAGATCCTGCTGTGTAGCACTGGGAAGTATGTCTATCCACTTATGATGGAGCATTATAATGGGAGAAAAAAATGTATACATGTATACGTAACTGGATCACCATGTTGTACTGTAGGAAAAAAAATAATGTATTGGGGAAATAAAATAATTTCTTAGAAAAAGTTTTATGTAAAAGCAATATATTTAATGTGTTTACTAATAGCAATTAATTATTTTACAATGAAACTCAGTTGTCCTCTTTTAGGGCTAACTTCTACCTTGGTACCCTGGGTCTCTGTCCTTATCAAACTCTCAGAGGCATGAAGAATGCCTATTATTTTGGCTTTTTTATCTACTCATACTATGCAACAGTACCACAACAATCCTATAATATCCTTTAAAATAATAATGAAACCTCTCTTTTTTCCTTTGAAAAATTTGAATTCAGGATGTCCTCACTCTATACTCTGGACTTTTTCTTACCTGTGTTCCTTGTTCTATGAGTTATTCACTGTGACAGATATAACTAAACTACAAATCTTTGAGAAATAGCAGTCTTATCTTTAATTCCCTTTCCTTTATAAAAATGACCTTAGTAACCTTTCTAGCCTATAGGAGAATACCTATCAAAGGAAGTCCTAGGAATCTTTTAAGCTTTCAGGTCCGCAGTATGCTTTTGAAGAAAAGAACTCTGATCGGATTCAAAAGTCCTGGATTATTCTTTGTGTTTCCTTTGTAACTCATTTCTTGACCTTGAATAAGTCACTGAAGGCTTCACTAGGCTTCAAATTCCTTATTTATAAAAATGGGTATATCTCCTAATTAATGTATGCCCTCCAATTTTATCTCCCCAATAATGTTGAAATTTATCCATTTGAAGAATCTCTCCTTTGGCTCATGGCCTATTATTATACTGTGGAGTTAGAATATGATAATGAGAGGACTTCCCTTGAGGTAAAGGAGGAAGGTTTCAACAGTACAACTTGAATACCACATGCTGTGGACTGAATGTTTATATCCCTGCCCCATTCATATGTTGAAACATAATCCCCAGTGTGATGGTATTAGGAGGTGGGACCTTTGGGAGCTGACTAGGTCATGAGAATTGGATTAGTGCTTTATAAAAAAGACCCCAGAGAGCTCCCTCACACCTCCTGCCATATGCAAACATAGCAAGATGTTCTCTGTGAAATAGGAAGCTGACTCTCAACACAAAATCTGCCAGTGACATGCTCTTGGACTTCCCAGTACACCTACAGAATTGTGAGAAATAAATTTATGTTGTTTACAAGCCACTCAGTTTATGGTATTTTTGTTATAGCAGCTGAAATGAGACCGAGATACTACAGATGTGTATATAGCAACCCATCACTCCTAAGTCTTCATTGCAAAGCTTGAGAGCTTACCAGACATGACATGTAGTATCTGCTTTTGATATCAATATTGCATTTAAGTCCCTCAGCTTGTCATACATGATTGCTACTCTGCTACAGCTAGCTCACTAGCTTGCTCTCTTGCTTTCTCATACTCTCTTTAATTTTCTTTTTCCCTCCCTCTCTTCTTTCTCTTTCTCTCTCAGTCTTATTCTGTCTCTGGCTAGGTAGGGTAAATAATCCTTGAGTTCAGGGAAGGTTGGGGAAGATGGGACATGTGTTTATTCTACATGTAAGAGACAGTGGTTCCATTCTGGCCTTTCCCTAAGAGTGTCACCAGCTAAGTCTCCATTATGGACTGAATGTTTGTGCGCCCCCCAAAATCCATATATTGAAGCCAGAGCCCCCAATGTGGTGGTATTAAGAGGTACAACTTTTGAGGGGTAATTAGGTTTAGATGAGGTCATGAGGGTGAGATCAGTGTCCTTATAAGAATGGATTAATGTCCTTATAAAAAGAGGAAGAGACATCAGAGCCCCCTCTATCCACATGGACATACCAAGGAAAGACCATGTGAACACACAGTGAGAAGTTGGCTGTTTGCAAGTCAGGAAGAGGGCCCTCACCAAAACTTGACTGTGCTGGTGTCCTAATCTCAGATTTCCAGCCTCTAGTGGTATGAGAAAATAAATGTCATTTAAGTACTCAGTAATTTTGTTATAGCAGCCGAAGCTGACTATGATAATCTAAAACAAAAACCCATGAATGTAGGTAAAATTATCTCTAAGTTACATTGTTTCACCTACCATGGAAATGTCCAGTTTTTTTTAAATAAAAAAAAAATCTACTTTAGCTAGTAACATATACATATGATCTAAAAGCCTCAGCACTGCAAATTTGTGCTGAGTAACATATATAATTTAAATTAATTCCTGTGATGGTAAAAAAAGCAAGATGCGGGAAATGTAAGAATTTTGGAGAGAAAACGAAGGCCTCCATGCTACTGTATGGATGTGCTGTGAGTTTTTAATTGGAATTCCTCTTCCTTTTTGCCTATTACTTAATCCTAATAAACAACTCCCTTCTTTCAAATGTCCCCTACCCCTACACCCCCACAAAGGCCCCCCTGCAGTTTATAGAGGTGGTATCATCTGCTTTAAAACATCTGAATAACTTGCCCTGTTGCTGAAAAAATTTGTTCACCATCTAAATCCCATGGCTCTCTACAACCTTAGTCATAGTGCTTACTTTGTTAGTAATCTTTATTAATATTTCATCAGTCTTTTTCTTTCCAGAGGGATGAGCTTTGCACTTTTCCGGCCATGCTAAGAGGGAATGATAGAGGCAGAACAGCTTACTGCTTTACATAAAGATTGCAAACTCTTATTCTCCTAGTAATTTTAAAGTGAACACACTGCATACCACTTTCTGATGTAATCACATCCCTGCCTATTGATCCTGACATGCATGAAATCCATAATTGGAGTTGGTTTTCTGAAGAGGGAAATCACTTCTTACAGGAGAAGGAGTACTATCTTTTAAGACTGCTTTTCAAGGAGAGCCAGTGGTAGTCAATGGAGTCATCCTTTAAAAAATTCTATTCAGATATCCATTCCATTAGAATAAGCATAGACTCAGGTCAGCCATATTTCCTCAGTCTCCCTCTCACATCCACTTACTTCTACCTTTCCATTTTTAATTACAGACTTCTTCCAGCTTCCACCTCTCCTTTACTTTGATGTCTAGGCCTAGTTATAAGTTTCTCGTATGTTCAAATTTCAAATCATACTTTCTCAATGATTACAGTTACTTCATAAAACTTTTTTTTTTTTCAAATCACATCATCCTGGGTTTGGTCATATGCCACTTTGTACACTAAGAGTTTTCGATGTGACATCTCCATCAAGCTATACACCATATTTTAAAAATCTAGAATGACCATACATTTCAGTTTTCTCTTGTTTCTCTTAGACACTCTTGTTTACCACTTGTTATTCCATTAGAATTTAACAGTAACCCCTTTTTGTCTTTATAAGTGTTCTGGTTTCAGATTATATGGACAATTTATCAAGATCCCATTGATTGCGTACCTGACAATCTGTGCTAGGCAGGGAGATAAGTGCTCAGTATGTATTTGTTAAAGGTAATCAACCTTCTTCTTGCCTTGTAATTATATTACCATTATTTATTGCCTATGTTATCTCTGTGGATGATGTGTCATAGCCTCTCTATATATTACTAATTCAATTCCAACATCTCTGGTGAAGAGTCTTATTGACATATATCAAATATAGAAATTGATTTAAGCAGAAATTGACTACATGTTTGATAACTGAGGTAAAGTTAGATCTCAGCCTTATTTTCAGTCCTGAATTGAAATATAGACAAGCTATCAGCTACCTATATTCATTAAGGGGAAAAACATGGATAATAAGACAAAGTATATTATTCAAAACCATATAGTAAATTATTTTGTTTGACTGAAGATTTCCCTTTCTACCCATCATATTTGATTTGATGCTGATGTTATTTTCCTTTCCCTGAGCTCAAACATACAGTAGTATAAAATACCACTCAATAATCATTGTATATGGCAATGTCAAGTAAAAGTGCTGGGGTCTGGAGAGAAGGAAGCAAACTAGATTTCAACTCAGCACAGAGCTTAAGTACACTCTAGATAGTCCCTGAGCTCTCTCAAAAATCAAGGATGTACTTGTATAGGAACTGCAGCCAATCAGAAGTGCTTGGAAGCCTATGAAAAAACAGTTGCACATCTACCCCTCCTGTGAGGCATGTAGTGAAGCCATTTCTGGGAGGTGAGTCATCCTTTTGTCACTAGTTGTACAATCCTTTAGAAGCTCCACAGTACTAAACAATTTTGAATTTGTTTAGCAAGGTATTCTAGGCTCCTCCTCCCCACAAACAACTCTCAACTTACTTTTTTGGTCTTATCGCCTAAGTACACTCCTTTCAGCTATTCACTTCAGCCATGCAGCACTACTCACAGTTACCAAATTGGCTTTTGATTTAACAGTCGTGTGTGTATATGCTTGTGCATATATGCAGGAGCACCACTGTCCCGCTCCTAAAATATCTTTCTCTATTTTTCTCTTATCTTTCCTTATGTGAATGCTAAATACCTTTTTTTAGGCTTAATTAAAATACAATTTTCTTCATATTTTTCCTTTCTAAAAGCAATATTTCCCTCTGAGGTCCCCAAACCCCTTAATTTACCCCTCTTTTATGGTTTTTATTACCTTGTACCCTGCATTATTTATTTGTATGTAAATCTTTTTTTTTGTAAATCGTCTTTAATTGAAGTATTGTTGATTTATTTTCTTAGATTCAATTATGTCATATACTGATATTTTTATAGATTATGCAGTATACAAAGTTATTACAATATTATTGACTATATTCCCTGTGCTATACACTACATGCTGTGACCTTTATTTTTTAACTGATAGTTTTTACCTCTTAAAATCCATCACTTATTTGCTCATTCCTCCACCAACCTCCCCTCTGGCAACTGCTCGTCTTTTCTTGTATCTGTAAGTCCTTTTCCATTTTGTTATGTTTGTTCATTTATTTTACTTTTTATATTCCATGTAGTCAGTTCCATTAAAAATAGTTACAAAATAATGGCTATAATTCCTTGTACTGTACCATACATCCTTGTTGCTTACCTGTTTTATGTATAGTAATTTGTATCTCTTAATCTCATGCCCCTATCTTTCCCTTCTCCTTTTACTTCTACCCTCTGGTAACTACTAGTTTGTTTTTTATATCTGTAAGTCTGTATTTGTTTTGCTATATAATTTATTGGTGTTATTTTTTAGATCCCCCATATAAGTGATATCATAAAGTATTTTTGTCTATCTGTGACATTTCACTAAGTATATTTCTAGGTCCATCCATGTTATTGCAAATGGCAAGATTTCACTTTTTTATGACTCAGTAATATTCATACACACACACACACACACACACACACATATAGGTAGGTAGGTAGGTAGATCTTCTTTATCCATTCATCATGTTGGACACTTAGATTGCTTCCATAACTTGGCTATTGTAAATAATGCCATGATGAATGTTGAGGTGCATATATCTTTTGAATTAGTGTTTTCCTTTTCTTTGGGTAAATATCAGGAGTAGAATTCCTCTTTGTGTGGTAATTCTATTTTTAATTTTTTGAGTACCCTTGATACTGTTTTCAGTAGTGGCTCTACCAAGTTGCATTCCCAACACTAGTGTATAAGGATTTCGTTTTCTCTACATCATTATAATATTGATAAATATGTAAAACACTTAATAGCAAGGTAATATCTTTGTACTATCTTTAAAGTCTAGATGGCAAATATTAGGAATTTAGTTAATGATTAATATGCATGTCTTAGCCTAGTCAGGACATCAGAGCTCCTGTTCTCACAATGGCTGACTTGGCTACAACCTACTATCCTATGATTGTCGAAATATCCATTGGTATTCAGTAATGCTCTTAGGTCATTCAAATGAAATGACTCAAAATGAACCTGTCATCTGGACTACACATTGACAAAACAGATATAGTTCTGATCTGAGTACAGAAGTTTTATGCTAAACTTTAGAGGAATTTCTAGTGAAATTTGTTTCTTAATTTTAGTTTCAGTTTTATCTTGCTTTTCTTTTTGTTTTGGGATGACAAAAACTACCTCTTATCTAAGAAAGTCTTCATATATTTGAAAATGAATTTCTGTTTTAATTTTGTCCTGATTGGCACCCCAGGGTATTTGGCTCTTTTAACAAGTTTACACACCGTGTAACTACCTACCTACATACCTAACTAAACTAAAGAAGAAATAAATTGAATCCTAACTACTCAGGTAAACCTTTTCTGAGAGCTTTCTAGTTTGTCATTACTTTTAAAAATACAGAATGCAGAACCAGATACAGTGTAATTTTGTTGACAAGCCATTACAGAAATGTGTCAGACTATTGCTGTCCATGAATTTGATACAATGTTTCTGTTAATGTAGTTGCCTGTATAAATAATTCACATCAGTAATTCTTTTTAAAAATTTTTTATTGTTATTTCCCCAATACAGTTTTTTTTTTCTATTGTACAGCGTGGTGACCCAGTTATACATACATGTATACATTCTTTTTTCTCACATTATCAGGCTCCATCGTAAGTGACTAGACATAGTTCCCAGTGCTACACAGCAGAATCTCATTGCTAATCCATTCCAAAAGCAATAGTTTGCATCTATTAACCCCAAGCTCCCAATCTATCCCACTTCCTCCTGCTCCCTCTTGGCAACCACAAGTCTGTTCTCCAAGTCCATGATTTTCTTTTTGGTGGAAAGGTTCATTTGTGCACTATATTAGATTCCAGATATAGATGATATCATATGGTATTTGTCTTTCTCTTTCTGACTCACTTCACTCAGGATGAGAGTCTCTAGTTCCATCCATGTTACTGCAAATGGCATTATTTTGTTCTTTTTTATGGATGAGTAGTATTCCATTGTGTATATATACCACATTTTCCTGATCCAATCATCTATCAGTGGACATTTGGGTTGTTTCCATGTCTTGCCTATTGTGAATAGTGCTGCAACATCAGTAATCCTTTATAGTAATCTCGTTTCAATTAAAAATGAAAACTTCAATAATAATCTTTTTTGTATGAATTCCTATTCAGTTTGGTTTGCTTTGGGCTGTTATTAGAAAATTGCTTTCTCTAACTACCTAAAAGCGGTGGAATTAATGTATACTATTTAATGTAGCTTGTAAAATGCAAAGTATATAAAAAGGAAAACATGTAATCTTAAATATAAAGCATTTCCACTAAGATCAGAAACAAGACAAGCATGTCCACTTTCACCACTTTTACTTAACATAGTTGTGGAAGTTCTAGCCACAGCAATCAGAGAATAAAAATAAATAAGATGAATCCAAATTGGAAAAGAAGAAAAACTCACTGTTTGCAGATGACATGATACTATGCATGGAAAATCCTAAAGATGCTACCAGAAAACTATTAGAACTCATCAATGAATTTGGTAACGTTGGAGGATACAAAATTAATACCCAAAATCTCTTGCATTCCTATACCCTAACAATGGAAGTTCATAAAGAGAAATTAAGGAGACAATCCCATTTACCACTGCACCAAAGAGAATAAAATACCTAGGAATAACCTACCTAAAGAGGCAAAAGACCTATACTCTGAAAAACCATAAGATGCTGATAAAAGAAATTGAAGACAACACAGATGGACAGATATAACATGCTCTTGGATTGGAAGAACCAATATTGTCAAAATGACTTTACTATCCAAGGCAATCTACAGATTCAGTGCAATCCCTAGAAAATTACTTGTGGAATTTTTCACATAACTAGAACAACATAATGTTGAGAAAGAAAAAATGGAGCTGGAGGAATCAGGCTTCTTTATACTACAAAGCTTCAGTCATCAAAATCATATGGTACTATCACAAAATAGAAATATAGATGAGTGGAACAGAATAGAAAGCCCAGAAATAAACCCATGCACCTATGGTCAATTAATCTACAACAAGGGAGGCAAGAATATACAATGGAGAAAAGACAGCCTCTTCAATAAGTGATGCTGGGAAAACTGGAAACCCACATGTAAAAGAATAAAATTAGAACATTCTCTCATATCATATGCAAAAATAAATTAAAAATGGATTTAAGACCTGAGGCTGAACTATAAAACTCTTAGAGGCATGAATATTCATTGATATGAATCTTAACAATATCTTTCTGGATCCACCTCTTGGAGAAATCAAAATAAAACCAAAAATAAACCAATGTTTAACCTAGTTAAACTTTAAAGATTTTTCACAGCTAAGGAAATCAAAAACGTAACAAGAAAACAATCCACAGAATGGGAGACAATATTTCCAAACATAGTGACCAACAAGGAATTAATCTCCAAAACATATAAACATCTCACAAAGCTTTATATGTTTTAAAAAATGCACCAAAATAAAATGGTTTAAAGACTTAAAGATAAGACAAGACACCATCAATCTCCTGGAAGAGAACATAGGCAAAACATTCTCTGACATCAACCTTACAAATGTTTTCTCAGGTCAGTCTCCCAAGGAAACAGAAATAAAAGAAAAACCAGTGGGACATAATCAAACTGACAAGCTTTTGCACAGCCAAAGAAACCAAAAAGAAACCAAAAAGACAACTTACAGAATGGGAGAAAATAGTTTCAAATGATGCAACTGACAAGGGCTTAATCTCTAAAATATACAAGCAACTTATACAACTCAACAGCAAAAAAAACCAACAACCCTATTGAAACATGGGCCAAAGACCTGAATAGACATTTCTCTAAAGAAGACATACAGATGGTCAACAGGCACATGAAAAAATGCTCAATGTCACTGATTATTAGAGAAATGCAAATCAAAACTACTAATGAGGTATCACCTCACACTAGTCAGAGTGGCCATCATTAACAAGTCAACAAATAACAGCTGCTGGAGGGGGTGTGGAGACAAGGGAACGCCCTTCACTGTTGGTGGGAATATAAATTGGTACAGCCGCTATGGAAAACAGTATGGATTTACCTCAGAAAACTAAATAGAGAACTACCATATGACCTAGCAATCACACTCTTGGGCATATATCCAGACAAAACTTTTTCATTGAGAAAGATACATGCACCTTTATGTTCTTTGCAGCACTATTCACAATAGCCAAGACATGGAATCAACCTAAATGTCCATCAACAGATGAGTGGATTAAGAAGATGTTGTGTGTAAATGCAATGGAATACTACTCATCCATAAAAAAGAACCAAATAATGCCATTTGCAGCAACGTGGATGGAACTAGAGACTCTCATCCTGAGTGAAGTCAGTCAGAACGAGAAAGACAAATACCATATCATATCACTTATATCTGAAATCTAATATATGGCACAAATGAACCTTTCCACAGAAAAGGAACTCATGGACTTGGAGAACAGATTTTTGATTGCTAAGGGGGAGGGAGTGGGATGGACTGGGCGTCTGGAGTTAATATATGAAAATTACTGAATTCTGAGTAGATAAGCAATGAGATCCTGCTGTATAGCACAGGGAAATATATCTAGTCACTTATGATGGAGCATGATAATGTGAGAAAAAAGGTAGGTGTATATATATGACTGGGTCACTTAGCTGTACATTAGAAATTGACAGAACACTATAATCAAAGTATAATAGAAAAAATAAAAATCATAAAAAATTCCACGCCATGAAAAGGAAGAGGAAGCAATAATTTTCTTACAACTAATACAATTATTCATTTTCATTATATAATATCCAGACATTTAATAAGTATCTCGGTCTACAATGCACCAAACTCCCACTGTTTTATGTGCTTGGGATAAATGAGTAGATAAATCATGCAGAGTTCTCTGTCCTCATGATATTCATTCTAGAGGAGGAGAGAAACAATAATAATCAAAAGTAGTTATTTAATATGTTAGAAGATAACATGTGTCTGGAGTGTGTCAGAAGGAGGTGTCATTATTAAACAGGGTGGTCAGGGTCAGCCTCCTTGAGAAGGTGAGATCTGAGTAAATATTTAAAAGAATAAACTAACCAGGTATCCTGGAAAATAATGTTTTAGGCAGAGGATATAGCCAATGGAAAAGCCCTAAAATGGCAATGTACTAAGTGTGTTTGAGCGATATATTAAGGAAGCCAGTATGACTGAGATAAAATAATGAAAGACGAGTAGGAGATGAGGTCAGAGAGGTAATGAAAATGTCAGATCGCATAAGTCCTTGTAGGCCAATGTAAGGATATTGGCTTTTATTTTAAGTGATATCTGGAGCTCCATTTCCCACTCCCTGACAAATATTAATTTTGTATCTGTCTGTATAATTTCACCTTTTCCAGAATGGAGCTATATGGTTCCATCTGTACATATATATATATCATTCCATAGATGCACATGTATGTATATATATGTCATCCCAACCAAGTTTAATAGCATTTACATCCCATACCCCCATTGCACCCCCCAGCCCTCACCCCCCAACCAGTATCATTTGGAAACTGCAAGTTTTTCAAAGTCTGTGAGTCAGCATCTGTTATGCAAAGAAGTTCAGTCTGTCCTTTTTCAGATTCCACATGTCAGTGAAAGCATTTGATGTTGGTGTTTCATTGACTGACTTCACTTAGCATGATAATTTTTGGGCCCATCTATGTTGCTACAGATGCCGTTTTCTTTCCTTTTAATGGCTGAGTAATAGAGTAATATTCCATTGTGTATATGTACCACATCTTCTTAATCCACTCCTCTGTCAGTGGGCATTTAGGTTGTTTCCATATCTTGGCTATTGTATATAGTTCTGCAATGACACTGGAGTACATGTATCTTTTTGAATTTTGGTTTTCTCTGGATAGATACCTAGAAGTGGGGTTGCTAGATCAAACAGTAATCCTATTTTTAGCTTTTTGAGGAATCTCCATACTGCTTTCCACAGAGGTTGCACCAATTTACATTCCCACCAACAGTGTAATAGTTCCCTTTTCTCCACACCCTCTCTAGCATTTATTGTTTGCAGGCTTTTTGTTGATGGCCATTCTGGCCAGTGTAAGGTGGTACCTCATCGTGGTTTTGATTTGCATTTCTCTAATAATTAGTGATGTACCTTTTCATTTTCTACAGTTTTCTTTTGACGAGTAGCAGTTTTTAATTTTGATTATGTTTAATTTACCAGTTTTTCTTATAGTTTGTATTTCTTGTGCATTATCTATGAAATATTTGCATAGTCAAGGTCAGAAATATTTTTCTAGGGTTTCTTTTAGAAAATTTATAGTTTTATGTTTTATAGTTAGGTTATATTTTTATTCTTTTTTGTAGATATTTTGATCAAATTTTGATTGTATTTATTTATACATAAATTTTCTAATGCAATTTTTTTGTCTTATTGCCTTTTCTAGGGCCACACCCACAGCATATTGAGGTTCCCAGGCTAGGGGTCTAATCGGAGCTGTAGCCGCCAGCCTACGCCAGATCCACAGCAACGCAGGATCGAAGCCGCGTCTGCAACCTACACCACAGCTCACGGCAACGCCGGATCCTTAACCCACGGAGCAAGGCCAGGGATCGAACTTGCAACCTCATGGTTCCTAGTCAGATTTGTTAACCACTGAGCCACGATGGGAACTCCCTCCAATGACGTTTTTTAAAAGTGCTATCCTTTCTTAAGTGAATTATCTTGGCACAATTGTCAAAAAATCAATTGAACATATATACGTGTAGGTCTCTTTCTAGATTTCATATCTTGTTCCATAGATCCATATGTCTATGCTTATATTAATTTCACATGGACTTGCTAACTATATACTTGTAAGTCTTGAAATTTAGTGGTTAGCATTCTTGAATTAGTTCTTTTTCAAATCTGTTTGGGCTATTGCAAGTTCTTTGATTTTCCATACAAGGTTTATAATTAGTGCCATAATGTTTTATGGAAAAGGGCCTATTGGAGTTTTGATTGAGAATACCTTGATTCTATATATCCATTTGAGGAGAATTGACATGTTAACATATTTTTTTTTCTAATCTATGACTACAGTATATAGCCCCACTTTCTAAATTTCTCAAAAAAATATTTTTGACCTTTTAGCGTACAAACATTGCACTTACTTTGCTGGAGTATTTGTGAGTATTTATTTATTTATAAGTATTTCATATTTTGATACTGTTATAAATGATACTGTTTCATTCATTTTAATATGACAGTTTCCTTTCTGGTATGGAGAATTTGAATTGATTTTGCTGTATTGACCTTGTATCCTGTGAGGTTCAAAAGCTTTCCTCTCAGATATAATAGCTTTTGTTGGAAGGCTCTTGGTAATTTTCTAAATAGACAATCATGTCATCTGAGAATAAAGGAGGTTTAATTTCTTCTTTTAAATCTAGATGCCTTTTATATTATTTTTTTCTAGCTGATTTCACTGGCTAGGACTTAGAGTAAAATGTCAAGTACAAGTGGTGAGAGTGAACATCACTGTCTTGTTTCTGATCTGAAGGGAAAACACTCAGTCTTTTTACATACAGTTCAACATAGGCCGTTGATATTTCATACACGCCTTTTTTTCAAGTTGAGAAAATTTCTATACATTCCTAGTTTTCTGAGAAATTTTTAACAGATGTTCAATTTTGTCAAATACTTTTCAACACCTATTGAAATTCTCATATATAATTTTTTGTTGATATTCTGAATCATATTGGTTGATTTTCCAGTGTTAATATAACCTAATATTCCTGTTATACACCCTACTTGGTTATTTCTGTATATAGCCATACCTTGGTGATACTGTTGGTTTAATTCCAGACAGCTGCAATAAATCAAATATCACAATAAAGTGAATTACACATTTTTTTCCTTTGCCAGTACTATAAACATTGTTTACACTATCCTTAAGTATATTAAGTGTGTGATACCATTATGTCTTAACCACATACATACCTTAATTTAAAAATATTTTATTGCTGAAAATGCTAACCATCACCTGAGCCTTCAGCAAATCATAATCTTTTTGCTGATAGAGGGCCTTGCCCCAGTGTGGGTGGTTGCAGACTGATCAGTGTGGTAGTTGCTGAAGGTTGGGATGGCTGTGGCAATTTCTTAAAATAAGATAGCAGTAGTTTGCCATATCGAGTTACACTTCCCTGCACCACATTTCATCTGTAGCATGCAGTCCTACTTGATAGTATTTTACCCATAGTAAAACTGCTTTTAAAATTAGAGTCAGTCCTCTTAAGACTTTCTGCTGCTTTATGAACTAAGTTTATGTAATATTCTAAATCTTTTGTTGTCGTTTCAACAATCTTTACTAGGAGTAGATTCCATCTCAAGGAACAACTTTGGTCATTCATAAGAAGCAACTCCTCATCCATTCTAGTTTTACTGCAACAATTCAGTTACATCTTCAGGTTCCAATTCTTTTTTAATTTTTATTTTTTCAATTTAAAAAAATTATTAAAGTATAGTTGATTTACAATGTCCCTTCAATCTCTGCTATACAGTAAAATGAACCAGCCATACATGTATATACATTCTTTTTTTTTATACTATTTTCCATCATGTTCTAATGGAAGAGATTGGATGTAGTTCCCTGTGCTGTACAATATGACCCCTTTGTTTATCCATTCTAAATGTAATAGATTGCATCTACCAACCCCAAACTCCCTGTCCATCCCACTCCCTTCCTGCTCTGCTCTGGCTACCACAAGTCTGCTTTGCAGGTCTGTGATATGATTCTGTTTTGTAGATAGGATCATCTGTGATATATTTTAGATTCCACATATAAGTTGTACCATATGGTATTTGTCTTTCTCTCTCTGACTTGACTTAGCATGATAATTTCTAGCTCCATCCATGTTGCTGCAAATGCCATTATTTCTTTTCTTTTAATGGCTGAGAAATATTCCATTGTGTATATGTACCACCTCTTCTTGATCCACTCCTCTGTCGATGGACATTTAGGTTGTTTCCATGTCTTGGCTATGGTGAACCATGCTGCAATGAACATAGAAGTGCATGTATCTTTTTTTTTTTTTTTTTTGCCTTTCAGGGATGCAGGTGCAGCATATGCAAGTTCCCAGGGTAGGGTTTGAATTGGAGCCACAGCCACAGCAATGCAGGATCCAAGCCACATCTGTGACCTACACCACAGCTCACAGCAATGATGGATCCCTGACCCACTGAGCAAGGCCAGGGATTGAACACACATCCTCATAGATACTAGTCAGGTTTGTTACCACTGAGCCATGTTGGGAACTCCTGTATCTTTTTTTTTTTTTTAATTATTTACAGTGAAATGCAGTTGAGTCCAAATTTTATTTTATTTTATTTTATTTTTTGGCTTTTTGCTATTTCTTTCGGCTGCTCCCTCAGCATATGGAGGTTCCCAGGCTAGGGGTCGAATCGGAGCTATAGCCACTGGCCTACGCCACAGCCACAGCAACTTGGGATCCAAGCCACGTCTGCAACCTACACCACAGCTCACGGCAACGCCGGATCGTTAACCCACGGAGCAAGGGCAGGGACTGAATCTGCAACCTCATGGTTTCTAGTCAGATTTGTTAACCACTGAGCCATGATGGGAATTCCCTCCTGTATCTTTTTTAATAAATCTTTTTCTGGATATATACACAGGACTGAGATTGCTGGATCATATGGTAGTTCTGTATTTAGTTTTCTGAGGTACCTCCATGCAGTTCTCCATAGTGATGGTACCAAATTACATTCCCACCAGCAGTGAGGTAGGGTCCCCTTTCTCCACACCTTCTCCAGAAAGAATGTATATGTTCTTTTTTCTCACATTACATGTTCCATCATAAGTGTCTAGACAGAGTTCTCAGTAATACACAGCAGGATACCATTGCTAATCCATTTTTTTTTATTACTCAAATGAATTTATCACATCTGTAGTTGTATAATGATCATAACAATCCAATTTCACAGGATTTCCATCCCACAGCCCAAGCACATCCCCCCACCCCCCCAAAATGTCTCCTGCAGAAACCATAAGTTTTTCAATGTCTGTGAGTCAGCATCTGTTCTGCAAAGAAGGTCAGTCTGTCTTCTTTTCAGATTCTACATGTCAGTGAAAGCAATTGATGTTGGTATCTCATTGTATGGCTGACTTCACTTAGCATGGTAATTTCTAGGTCCATCAATGTTGCTAAAAATGCTGTTATTTCATTCTTTTTAATGGCTGAGTAATATTCCATTGTGTATATGTACCACCTCTTCTTGATCCACTCCTCTGTCAATGGACATTTAGGTTGTTTCTATGTCTTGGCTATTGCAAATAGGGCTACAGTGAACATCGGAGTACATGTGTCTTTGCAAGTCATGGTTTTCTCTGGATAGATGCCCAGGAGTGGGATTACTGGATCACATGGTAGTTCTATGTTTAGTTTTCTGAGGAATCTCCATACTGCTTTCCACAGTGGTTGCACCAATTTACAATCCCACCAACAGCGTACTAGGGTTCCTTTTTCTCCACCCCCTCTCCAGCACTTCTTGGTTGTTGATATTTTGAATCATGAATTTCTTAATGGCCTCTTGAATGATGATCCTTTCCAGAAGGTTTCAATTTACTTTTCCCAGGTCATTCAGAGTGATCACTAACTATGACAGCTATAGCCTCATGAAATGCATTTCTTCAATCATAAAACTTGACAGTTGAAATGACTCCTTGATCTATGGGCTGCAGAATGGATGGTGCATTAGCAGGCATGAACACATTAATCTTAATATACATTTCCATCCATGTTCTCAGGTGATGTGCATTGTCAGTGAGCCAGAATATTTTGAAAGGAATCTTTTTTCTGAGCAGCATCTCTCACTGGTGGGCTTAAAATATTCAATAAACCATATTGTAAACAGATGTGCTGTCAACCAGGCTTTGTTTTTCGATTTATAGAGCACAGGCAGAGTAGATTTAGTGTAATTCTGAAGGGCCCTAGGATTCAGAGTGGTAAATGAGTATTGGCTTCATCTTCATGTCACCAGCTACATTAGCACCTAACAAAAGAGTCAGCCTACCCTTTGTAGCTTTAAAGTCAGGCATTGACTTCTCCTCTCTAAGATATGAGGGTCCAAGACAGCATTTTTTCTTCTAATAGAAGGCTGTTTCATCTACAATGAAAATCTATTGTTCATTGGAGCCATCTTTATTCATTATCTTAAGTAAGTGGTCTGAATAACTTAACTGCAGCTTCCACATCAGTCCTTGCTGTTTCACCTTGTACTTTTATGTTATGGAGGTGGCTTCTTTCCTAAAATCTCATGAAACAACCTCTGATATCTTCAAATTTTTCTTCTGCAGTTTCCTCATACTTCTCAGCCTTCATAGGATTGAAGAGAATTATGGTCTTGCTCTGGATTATAATTTGCCTTAAGGGAGTGTTGTGGCTGGTTTGATCTTCTATCCAGACCACTAAAACTTCATACCAGCAATATGGCTGTTTTGCTTTCTTATCCTTTATGTATTCATTGGAGTACAACTTTTAATTTACTTTAAGAACTTTTCCTTTGCACTCCCAGTTTGGCTGAGGGAAGAGGCCTAGCTTTTGGTTTCTCTCAGCTTTTGACAGGCTTTCTCACTAAGCCTAATCATTTCCAGCTTTTAAATTAAAGTGAGAGTTGTGAAACTCTTTGTTTCACTTGAACAGTTAGAGGCCATTGTAACATTATTAATTACCCTAATTTCAGTATTGTTGTGTCCCAGGGAATAAAGAGGCCCAAGAAGAGAGAGAGAACAGCTGAGGGGAAGAACAGTCAGAACAACACATGAACATTCATTGATTAAGTTTGATGTCTTATATGGGTACAGTTCGTGGTACCCCCAAACAGTTACAGTATGAACACCAAAGGTTACTCATCACAGATCACCACAACAAATACAATAATAATAATAATAATAATAATAATAATAAAGTTGACATATTGTGAGAATTATCAAAATGTGCCACAGAGACATGAAGTGCTTAAATGCTGATAGACTTACTCAAGGCAGGGTTGCCACAAACCTTCAGTTTGTAAAAACAAACAACCCCTCCCCCTCCCCCAAAAAGCTCCAGAAAATCCAGAGTATCTATGAAGTACAATAACATAAAGTGCAGTAAAACAAGAAAGTATAAATAATATGACTTCTTGGTCATATGTAAGAAAGTATTATCCTTCTTATATATTGCTGGATTTGATTTGCTAATATATTTTTAAGGATTTTTATGGTAAAGTTCATAAGGAATATTGGTCTCTAGCTAACTTTTCTTGTAATATCTTTGTCACATTTGATGTTAGAGTAGTTTTGGCCTTATAAAATGATTTGGAAATATCCTCTTTCTCTATTTTGTAAAAGAGTTCTTTTAATACTGGTGATAGTTTTTCCTGTAATGTCTAATAAAATTTGCCAATGAAATCATTTGCACTTTTCTCTGTGCAAAATATTTTACTATTTGATTTATTTACCAAATAGATTTGTTCAGGTAATCGATTTCCTCTTCACTGACTTTATGATAATTTGTGACTTTCAAAGATTATGTCCATTTTATTTAAATTATTAAATTCATTGGCATAAAATTTTTCTTAACATTTACTTATTATACTTTTAGTTCCTGGGTCATGTATAGTGATCTCTGTTTCATTTCTAATATTGGTAATTTATCTTTGTTCCTTTTTTTGCCTATATCAATTTGATTAAAGGTATTCATTTTTTATCTTTTAGAATAATCACCAGTTAATTTCATTGATTTTCTCTATTTTAAATTTTATTGATTTCTTCCCTTGGCTTCTTAATTTCTTCATTCAGCGTAACTTGTGTTGCATTGTTCTTTTCCTAATTTCTTAAGAACATTAGCTTATTCATTTTAGGCCTTTCTTCTTTACTAACACAAGTATTTAATTCTCTAAGTTTCATTTTTAGCACTACCTTAGCTGTGTCCCACACATTTTCATATGTTGTGATTTTGTTTCCGTTTAATTCCAAATATATTTTAGCATCTCTTGTATTTCCACTTTGACTATGGGTTATTTTATCTTTGTCATTCTCGCTAGAGCTTTGTCAGTTTTATTGATCCTTTCAAAGAACCAGCTTTTTGTCATGTTGACTTTCTTTCTCTGTTGCTTTCTTCCTTTTAATTTCATTGATTCTACTCTTTATTATTTCCTTCATTCTAATTGCTTTGATATTATTTTGCTCTTCTTTTTTTTTTTAGGTTCCTCAGGAGGGATTATATTACTATACAATTTATTTTTTCCCCATTTTTTCTAATGTATGAATTTCACTTTATAAAATTTCCTCTCAGTCTTGCTTCAGCTGTTCCCCCCCAAATTTGCTTTGTTGTATATTTATTTTCATTTAGTTCAATATATATATATTTTTTTTACTTTTCTTAAGACTTCCTCTTTGAAACTTGGATTATTTAGAAGCATGTAGTTTAGTTTATAAGTGTTTAGCATCTTTCTCGCTATCTTCCAAAAATAATTATCCTCCCAAACAGAAAATCTGTACCAATTAAGCATTAACTATCCATTCTCTACCCCCTTCCTTCCTAGCTCCTGGTAAACTCAAATCTACCTTCTTTCTCTATGAATTTAATGATCCCAGACATTTCATGAAAGTGGAATCATACAATATTTTTTTCCTTTTGTAACCTGACTAATTTCATTTAGCATATTGTTTTCAAGGTTCAGCCATGTTATAGCTTATATTAGAACTTTATTTCTTTCTGTGGCTGAATAACCTTCTCATTGTATGTAAATACAACATTTTTGTTAATCCATTCGTTTGCACATTTGGATTCTTCCAAACTTTTGACTATTGTGAATAATGCTGCAATGCACATTGGCATAAACATACCACTTTGATGTCCTGTTTGAATTATTTTGGATATATATTTAGGAATGGAAATGCTAACTCATGTGATTAATTCTATGTTTAACCTTATAAGGAATCATCAACCTGTTTCATAGTGCTTGTTTTTTTTTCATTTGCAGTAGTGATGTATAAGTGTTTTATTTCCTCACCAGCACTTATTATTTTTTTGTTTTCTTTTTAGTATAGCCATATTATTCAGTGTGTTGTGGTATCTTATTGTGTTTTTTATTTGTCTTTACCTAAAGACTAATGATGTTTTACAGCTTTTCATGTGCTTCTTGTACATTTGGATGTATTTTTGGGAGAAATATCTATTCAGGTCCTTTGACCAGTTTTTTAATTGGATTCTTTATCATTTTGTTGTTCAATTGTTAATAATTCTTTATGTCTTCTCAATAGCAAACATTTATCGAATATAGCATTAGCAAATAGTTCTTCCATTCTATAGGTTTATTTTCACTTTCCCAATAATATCCTTTGTTTGAAAAAGTTTTAAATTTTTATGATGACTAATTTAACTACTTTGTTTCTCATGCTTTTAGTGTCATAAGCTAAGAATCCAAGGTCATGAATATTTACTCCTATGTTTTCTCTAAGAATTTTATGGATTAATTCTTATATTTATGAATTTTGGCCCATCTTGAGTTAATTTTTTATATTGTATATTTACTTATATGCTTGTGGAAATCTAGTTGTCCTAGCATTGTTTGTTGAAAAGACCATTCTTTCTCCACTTGATGGACTTGGCACCCCATCAAAAATCAATTGGCCATATAATAGGCATGTTAAAAGATGTTCATCATTGCTAATTATTACATAAATGCAAATCAAAACTACAATGAAGTAACACCTCACACCAATAAGAATGGCCATCATTAAAAAGCAGATGCTGGAGGGAATGTGGAGAAAATGGAACCCTCCTACACTGTTGGTGGGAATGTAAATTCGTGCAGGCACTATTGAAAAACAGTATGGAGGTTCCTCAAAAACCTGAAAATAAAGTTGCCATATGATCCAGCAGTCCCACCCCTGGGCATTTATCCAGAGAAAACTCTAATTCAAAAAGCTATTTGCACCCCTATGTTCATAGCTCCACTATTTACAATAGCCAAGGCAGGAAATCAACCTAAATGTCCATTAACAGATGAATGGATAAAAAAGATATGATATGTATATACAATGGAAGATTTTTCAGCCATAAAAATAATGAAATAATGTCATTTGCAGAAACATGGATGGATCTAGAGATTATCATACTAAGCAAAGTAAATAAGAAAAAGACATATACTATATGATATCACTTATATATTGAATCTAAAATACAACAGAAATCAACATATCTATGAAACAAAGTCACAGATATACTGAAGAGACATATGGTTGCCAAGGGGGAAGTGTGGTGGGGAGGGAAGGATTGGGAGTTTGGTATTAACAGATGCAAACTATTATATATAGGATGGGTAAATAAGGTCTTACAGTATGTAGCACAGGGAACTATATTCAGTATCCTGTGATAAACTATAATAGGAATGAATATGAAAAATTACATGTATATTATGTAACTGAATCACTTTGCTGTATAGCAGAAATTAACATTATAAATTAATTACACTTCAATAAAATTTTTAAAAAATTGGCCATAGGTATATGGAGTTTTTTGACTCTCAAATATATTCCAATGATTTGTATCCTTATGCTAGCACAACACAATTTTGATTACTGCAGCTTTGTAGTAAATTTTTAAATCAGAAAGTTTGAGTCCTCTATAATGTTTTTTTCTTTTTGCAAATTGTTCGGGTTAGGATGACCTTTTCATTTTCTGGAAAATGTTTGTTAGAATTTTGATAAGGATGGTATTCAATCTGTAGATCAATTTGGATAGTAGCAAAATCTTAACAATGTTAAGTTTCCCAACCTCTGAACATAGGTTATCTTCCATATAACTAAGTTTTCTTTAATTTCTTTCAGTCATGTTTTATAGCTTCCATGTACACCTTTTACCTCTATGGTCAAATTTGTTCTTAGGCATTTTATTCTTTTAGGTGTTATAATAAATGAAATTAGGAGTTCCCATTATGGTGTAGCAGAAACGAATCTGACTAGGAATCATGAGATTGCGGGTTTGATCCCTGGACTCGCTCAGTGGGTTAAGGATCTGTTGTTGCCAGAGCTGTGGTATAGGTTGCAGATGCACCTCGGATCTGGCGTTGCTGTAGCTGTGGTATAGGTTGGCAGCTGCAACTCTGATTAGACCCTTAGCCTGGGAATCTCCATATGCCAGGGGTGTGGCCCTAAAACAAGTAATAGTAAATAAATAAATGATATTGCTTTCTTAATTGCATTTTAAGATTGTTCATTGATACAAAACTGATTTGGGGGTATTGATTTTGGAACTTGCAAATTTGTGCAATTAGTTTATTAGCTCTAGTGTTGATTATTTGGGATTTTCTATGTTAACAATCATGTCATTTGGGCCTATATAGTTTTACTTATTCATTTTTACATTTTATTATTTTTCCCTTGTCTCTAATTGCTCTAAAACTTCCAGTACAATGATGAATAGCACTGGTAAAAGTGGTCATCCATATCTTGCCCCTGATCTTAAGGAGAAATCTTTCAATCTTTTATCATTGAGTATGTTGTTACTTGTGATTTTTCCATAAAATGTCATTTGTCATGTTGAGGTAGTTCCTTTCTATTACTGGCTTCTGAGAGCTCCTACTATGAAACAATGTTGGATTTTTTTTTTAAATGCCTCTACTATATTAACAGAGATGATAATTCTTTTTTGGGGGTTTTGTTTATTATTTGGTATATTATATTAATTGATTTCCTTATGTCGAAGCACCCTTGCTTCCTGGAATAAATCCTCCTTGTTCAAGGTTTGGTTTGCTAGTATTTTGTTGACAATTTTGCATCTGTATTTTTAAGGGATATTGGCCAGTAATTTTCTTCTTTTTGTGTTATCTTTTTCTGGCTTTGATATCATGTTAATAATGGTCTCATAGAATGAATTAGGAAGCTTTCCTCCTCTTCTGGTTTTTTAAAGAGTTTGAGAAGATTAGTATTAATTCTTCTTTAAAAGTTTGGTAGAATTTGTCAATGAAGCCATCTGGTCCAGGGCTTTTCTTTGGAGATTTTTGATTACAGATTTAGTCTCTTTACTTGTTATAGGTTTGTATCAATAAGAGTGTAGGGTTTTATATTTTTATATTTTCTTGAATTATTTAGGTAATTTGAGTGTTCCTAAGAATATATCCAATTCATCTCTATTATCTGCTTGACATATATTTGTTCTTAGTATTCTTTTATTGTTTTTTTATTTCTTTCATTTTTTATTTTACTAATTCCTATCCTTTTTTTTTCCTTAGTCTAGTTAAGTGTCTGCCAATTATATTGATCTCTTCAAAGAACCAAGTTTTGGTTTTGTTGAGCCTATTGGTTTTTTTTTTCTATTCTCTATATCATTTATCTTCACTCTAATCTTTATGATTTTCTACCTCTTCAAGGTTTGGGTTTAGTTTGCACTTATTTTTGTAGGTCTTTAAGGTGTAAAGTTGAGATCTTTCCTCTCCTTTAATGTGAGCATTAGAGCTATAAATTTTACTCTAAGAACTACTTTTGCTGAATCCCATTGGATTTTATATGCTATTCTTTTCTTTTTATTCATCTCAAAGTATTTTCTAATTTCACTTGTAACTTATCCTTGACCCATTCATTGTTTAAGAGTGTGGTGTTTAATTTCCATATATTTGTGAATGTCCAGTTTTCGTTCTGTTATTGAATTTTAGTTTCATTCCAGTGTGGTCAGGGAAAACACTTTGTATGATTTCAGACTTTCAAAATTTATTAAGTCTTGTTTTGTGGCCTAAAAGATGGTCCATAACAGAAAATGGCCCATGTACACTTGAGAAAATGAATATTTTACTGTTGTTGGGTAGAATATGCTATGTATGTCTGTCTAATTTGTTTGTAGTGTTGTATAAGTTCTTATTTCCTAATCTTCTATGTAGCTGTTCTGTCCATTAGAGTGGAGTACTGAATTCTCTAACTAGCATTGTTGAACTATATAGCTCCCTTCAATTCTGTTAGTTTTTGTCATTTTTACATCCTTGTTCTTTGGTGCATATGTGTTTATAATTGCCATATTTTCTTGGTAGATTGAATCTTTTATCAGTATATAATGGACTTTTTTGTTTTTCATAATAGTTTTGACTGAAAATTTATTTTGTCTGATACTATTAAAGCCTCCCCAGCTCTCTTTTGATTACTGTTTGCGTATATTTTGCCCCTCCTTTCACTTTCAATCTATTTGTGTCTTTGGGTCTAGAGTGAGTTTCTTGGAGGTAACATATGGTTAGATCATGTTTTTCATCCATTCTGCCAATTTATGCCTTTTAAGTGGAATATTTTATCCTTTTGCATTTAAAGTAATTATTAAGGAAAGACATACTTCCATAATTTTACTATTTTTTCTATATGTCATATACATTTTTGTTCTTCAGTTTCTCTATTACTGACTTATTTTGTGATTAACTTTTTCTAGTGTACTATTTTGATTTCATCTACTTTCTTTTTCTGTATTTCTTTTTGGTTTGCTTCCTTAGTGGCTACCCTATGTATTACAATTAACATCTTAGATTTATAACAATCAAACTTGAATTGATACCAGTTTTGATTCAAAAATATACATCTACTCTTTTACACCTCCTTACCTCCCTTTATGTTGTAACTGTCACATACTACATCTTTATACATTGCATACTTATTAGCATAGCTTTATAATTATTGTTTTATGCATTTGCCTTTTAAATTATATAGGAAAATTAAAGAATACTAACCAAATATGCAGTATTACTAGCTTTTATATTTAATTGTGCAGGTACCTTTACTAGTGCAGTTTTTCATATGTCTTTGGTTAATGTCTAATGTCCTTTCATATAAGTCTGGAGGTCTCTTTTTAGCTTTTTTTTTTTTTTTGTCTTTTTGCTATTTCTTGGGCCGATCCCACGGCATATGGAGGCTCCCAGGCTAGGAGTCGAATCGGAGCTGTAGCCACCAGCCTACGCCAGAGCCACAGCAATGCGGGATCCGAGCCGCGTCTGCAACCTACACCACAGCTCACGGCAACGCCGGATTGTTAACCCACTGAGCAAGGGCAGGGCTCGAACCCGTAACCTCATGGTTCCTAGTCGGATTCGTTAACCACTGCGCCACGACGGGAACTCCCTCTTTTTAGCATTTTTTTTAGAGCAGGTCTACTAGTGACCGACTGCTCAGCTTTTGTTTGAAAATATCTCAATTTCTACTTTATTTATTGATACATTTTTAAAATTTTTACTGAAGTATAGTTGTTTTGCAATGTTGTGATAATTTCTGCTGTACAACAAAGTGATTTAGTTATACATATACACACATCCATCCTTTTTCAGATTCTTTTCTCATATAGATTATCACAGAAGAGTAGGTAGTATTCCCTGTGCCATACAGCAGTTCCCCATTGGCCAATCATTCCATATATGGCCTATGCGAATAGTGCAATATCATTAAGGTACTAGCACAGAGCTGTTTCCCTATACAACTCAACCTAACAGCTTATCAGAAGAAAAGACATGTTCATTTCTGGGAATAAATGCTATTTATATCACTCTTTACTATTCCTAAATACAGTGTCCATAATTAAATTAAAAATTGTAAGACACATGAAAAAAACCCAACCTATTCTCAAGAAATAATGCAAACAATAGAATGTGATTCAGAGATAACACAGAAGTTGTAATCATCAGATAATTTATTTTTAAAAACTTGTCATTCCATATGGCAGGTTTTGGAGTGGGGAAGAATTTCTTCGCCTCTGTCTTGTATTGGTATAAAATCCTGAATCCAAGAGTGTTCCCTGTCTCTCCATCAGGAGCATAGAGTTTTTGTTTCTCTCATTTCCCAGAAATAGCATAGCTTTTCTTGTGTTCTTAAAGTAGGAATATTTCCTACATTTCCTCAGAGAAAGTGGATAGTGTCTACCTTTCTCCTAAAGCAATTGATCTTTGCTTGAACTCTGGGAACAGGAGTGTTTTTCTGCCTCTCCCAAGTGGCTTAGGGATTTTGCATCATATAAGAGAAGGTCCAAGGAAGGAGATGCTGTTTTATACTGTTCCGAAATGGAATCCTATTACCTCCTGTACACAGAAAGGGTATTTTCTCAAGTCTCCTGCCTTAAGACTTGAGCTTTCTGATGAGCTCAAGAGATACTATTATTTTGTAATTATTCAGTCTTTTCTCAGTATTAGATAGGAGCAATATCCCCTTGAGGTTTTTGTTTGTTTGTTTCTTTGTTTTGCTTTGTTTTTTTGCACACAAAGCACAAATTTACCCTCCACTGGAGAGCTCTGCAAAGAGAGGTGACATGATCTGAATTACATTTTATTATTTTTTAATTTTCAAATTTTTTCTCTTTTTGTCTTTTCTAGGGCCGCACCCACAGCATATTGAGGTTCCCAGGCTAGGGGTCAAATCAGAGCTGTAGCAACCAGCCTATGCCAGGGCCACAGCAACGTGGGATCTGAGCCACATTTCTGACCTACACCACAGCTCAAGGCAACGCCAGATCCTTAACCCAGTGAGTGAGGCCAGGGATCGAACCCATGTCCTCATGGTTCCTAGTTGGATTCATTAACCACTGAGCCACGATGGGAACTCCTTTTTTTTTTTTTTTGAATTACATTTTATTTCATTTATTTAATTATTTATTTATTTTTTGTCCTTTTGTCCTTTTTAGGGTGCACCTGTGGCATACCCCAGGCTAGGGGTCTAATCGAAGCTATAGACGCAGGCCTACACCACAGCTACAGCAACACCAGATCCAAGCCATGTCTGTGGCCTACACCATAGCTCATCCTTAACCCACTGAACAAGGCCAGGGGTTGAACCTGCAATGTCATGGTTCCTACTCAGATTCGTTTCTGCTGCCCAACAACAGGAGCTCCTTGAATTACATTTTAAAAAGACAACTCTGACTGCTGTGTCAGATATACATTAAAGTGGATCAAAGTTGGAAGCAGGGAATACTTTTAAGATGCTATATTATTACTCTTATTTGTCTCAGATCTTATTAGTCAGTATTCAAAGAGAAATTTGATGAATGACATAGTTCAGATTATGAGTTAAGAGATTATGTAGCAATGTTTCAAGAAAAAAATGGATTATTGTGATGTTAAATTCTAAAAGAATCCTCATGTGGGACCCAATATAAAAATGAATGAATAACAATAAGCAATGTCTTGGGATATTTTTATAGTAATAGAATTATCTTCATATTACTGTTTTTAAAAAAATAAAAATCCTTGATAACAGTTGTATTCATAACATTAAAATTAATCTTAGTGAAGGTGATTTTATAGAAGCAAAGCTTATATAGTTACTCTGTTTCTGTTTCAAGTTTTTTTCATGATTCACCGTAGAGTACTGTTTCAGTTATTTTGCTTTCAGTTGGAAATAAAAACAACAAGAACAGCATAGTTCTCACTGGTTTAAAAATAAAGATACATTATTTACACATATAACTTAAATATTAGTGGCAGGTTTTGCTTCAGGAAAGGGTTGATCTAGCAGGTCAACAAAAAAAGTCTATCCATTTTATTTCTGACTCTACTTTTCTTTCCATGATGTCACCTTCATTCTACAACTGACTCATTCTAAATCTAAAGATGGCTACCTCTAGCTCCTGGGTTTATAAGCTTCTTTGTTCATATTTAGCATGTGAGAGAACTTCTTTTTATGTATCTTCCATTGAAGTGAAAGGAATTTTTATTTTTCAGAAACTCTCAGCAAGTGTTTCTTCAAATAAAAATAGTTCAATTTTTTATATGTTCATCTCCAGGCCAAAAATATTGATTCCAGAGGGATAGGATACACTAATTGGCTTAAGTCAATTAAGGTCTCCTTGAAGACGTATCTGGAAATGGAGTCAATCCCACCCACATTTTATGATTGAGAAATTCAAGTCCTGTTAGAATGGGGAAATGGAAGCAAGGGAGCAAATAATAAATGACCACTACAAGTCTCTAGAGGAAAGGTGAGACTGAATTTTACCTCTCTGTAACTTCCCTGAAAATTACTTGTCTCAACTGTATGGCATGTAATTTGGAGGCCATACTTAAAGAAAAAATGAGGGTTGACAGCCTATTATTCTATATTGCTGATTGGAAATAGATTCATTTGCTTTAGAGACCAAGGAAGCCTATAAGAGCATTGGCTTTCTATTATGACATATAAAAGAGTGTGTGAAAATTTATCCTTTCAGATGGAAGAGCACCAGCTCTCCCTGTAGAGAACTAATTACCAATAGCCATACCATATCCAGACTACCTGTAATGTTTGGAGAAGAAAAATGTTCTAAATATGTGAACTGCTTGCATCATGTGGATAAGGATGAGAAGAGGCAGTTAGTTATGAGGAAGGAGGAAGGGTGAAGAGTGCAGTGGGAAAGTAAATGATTATTAATATACTTGGGAAACCTGGGAAAATGACTATTTAAAAGCAGGTTCAGGAGTTCCTGTTTTGGCTCAGTGGTTAACAAACCCAACTAGCATCCACAAGGATGTGGGTTTGATACCTGGCCTCACTCAGTGGGTTAAAGATCTGGCATTGCCATAAGTTGTGGTATAGGTCAGATGTGGCTCAGATCCTGTGTTGCTGTGGCTGTGGCATAGGCTGGTGGCTACAGCTCCAATTTGACCCCTAGCCTGGGAACCTCCATATGCCACCCGTGTGGCCCTAAAAACAACCCAGGTTCACACCTGTGAATTTTCCTTTTTTGTATTAGTATTTCACTCCATCTTGTCATATCTTTGTGAGTGGCGGAACCCCAAAATAGATAAATGGAAATCAACTATGCTTGATTCAAACAACTGAACAGATAAAATATCCCTATTAACCACACTGAGATTAATATGCTAGTATTAGGTCGGAAAGGGATTGACTTTTTAAAAATTATATAAATAATACAAATGTGAATGATTTTTTCCATAGAAAATGCAGGTGTGTTCTTTCTTTTTCTTTTCTTATTTTTCTTTTTTTTTTTCTGGGAGGGGATTGAAGTTAAAAACTTCTGGAATGTAGATCCTAGAGCCATTTTTTGGTGTCTAGGAATCAAAATGGAAAATCTAATACCAAAAGCACCTGGGATCCCTCCATTTTATAAATTCCATGGAAAAGAAATCAGGGATAAATAGTATATGTAGTAGAAAATCAAAGTCGTAGTCCCATCATATACCCCAGTACTCACTCTATAATTCAGCTTGGCAAATAGAATTTATCATGGACTTGTCATTTGCAGAATGAATTTGGCCTGCAACAAAGCCGCTATCACATATAGGCAGAATAAGAATTGAATATGAAGACTGGTAGGAAATCTCTCCCCTAACCTTTTCAAGTCCCCAATCCACACATCAATATATGCAATACCATCTTTAGAGATTTATAAATGCACAATTTACATCACAAATTCAGGTATGATATAGTTATTTCAGATCAGAGAGTGATATCAGGTCCTTTTCCTTTTTGTTCCTTTACAAGTGCCTAGTGGAAAGGAAATTTTTATTTGGAGAGAGGAGTGTATGTTAGGGTTAGTGCGGAGAAGAAAGGAAAGGGGAAGAAATTTGAGTTTGAGTACCTGCCACATGCATTGCCATCTTGCTTTTGAGGACCCCACCTGCTCTAATTGTTTGTTTAGACTTGTCTATTGATATTTTCTATCTTTTCTACAACTTCCATCTGTCCTCTTTCCAAGTTAACCACTTTTTCTCTTGCCTTTTTATTTAACATGAGGACTAGTTACAGATACTTCCTTGCAGCCAGTACTGATGGGTCTCATTTTTAGGAAATCCCAAATACCAGTGTTCAAGCTGACAAAAGAAAGAATTTGAGAATACAGATTTATTTTCATATAACCCTTGAATTTTAAACCTAAAATTTCTTCTCTTAGAAACTCCTTTGCTGCATTTAAGTTTACAAAATAATTGCTTGAAGTCATGGCACAGAACAGCATGGAGAGCCTTCAGAAAAGATGATTAAGAATATTAGAATAAGCTGAAAGGAATAATTATGCACCCAGCTTCTCAAGGTAATTAATATCAGAGCTCTCTCATCTTACTGGGGTCCAATGGAATCTAACCCCCCCCCAAAAAAAAAAAAACCTGGAAAGGAAAGAAAGAAGAAACCTCTCCTTTTCTCTCTCTTTTTTTAAATGGCCACACCTGTGGCATATGGCCATTCCTTGGCCAGTGATTGATTCTGAGCTGCTGCAGCTGCAGCAATGCCAGATCCTTTAACCCATTGCACCAGGCCTGGGAACCTGTGCTGCCATAGAGACACAAGCTGCTGCAGTCGGTTTCTTAACCCACTGTGCCAGAGCAGAAACTCTTCCTTTGTCGGTCTTGATGCATTTTCCAGCCAGATTGCTTTCTAGGTTATGGTTATAAGGACCCACAAATCTCTTCACCACTGTCCTAATCCCAAGGTCCCCGAACTAAGATTTATTTTGTAAATAAGTCTTCTCTATATGGTCTCCTGGATATTACATGTTCTTTAAAAGATGTTATCTATTAAACTGACATTAATCTGTGGGCAAGACACTGCAGTTAAGCAGTTGGCTATTTCCTGTAATTATGGACTAGAGAGAATTTGGTGTCTGTTTCAAAGTACAGGGTTTGGAAGCCATTTTCAAACCCTAAAAAAGATCCTTGGGAATTCTTTCAAAGGCTCAGGGAAATGATTAGCTTGTATCTGAAGTCCCTTCCGCAGCAGAGCTACAAGTTTTCATCTGAATATAGCAGGTCAATTTCTTACTAATAAATGTACACCCACAAGTGGTACTTTTGATAATCTTCCTTCCTTTCTAGACTCAAATAATGCCATTTTATGTTTTGGTTGGTTTTCTATAGACCAGAAGAAAATTGAAATATTTTGCCTCATTTTCAGAGCACTTCCATTTCATATTACAGTTTAAATCTTCTCTTCTTTTCTCCCCCTCCAATAACATTTTTTGTTGTTGTTAAGGAACTCTCTTTTTTTTGAGCTCTCCTTTCACCCCATTCCCCTCTTCCTTCCTCAATAGAAAGCTAAATGAAGATATCAAAAAATGCTCTTAAAGAGGCAGGAAATGGGTTATCATGGATTGAGGGAATTAATCTAGAGGTGAGCAGTCTTCCATTTGAAATCCATGCTGTAGTCTACAGCAGGCAATATTATTTAAATCAAATTGTTATCTAAAATATCATGAAGAAAATATAATGCAAAAAAAGCACCATGAACAAATTTGAAATTGCTGTTCCAAAAACATAAAGACATCATTTTCTGTAACATAACACTGATTGACCACCATAGCAGCTCCGGAAACTGAGCAATTAGTACACTCTGGGCTAATGTTCTTGGGTCTGTGTAGCTGAAATAGAAGAGAAAAAAATGTAGAGTTACCTTTTAAACAGATAACTCTGAGGTATGTGAGATTCCTGAAACGTCAAAAGATTTTTGACTTAATAAACTTCTCAAGACTTAATGTTAATATTTAGACATTTTGCAACCAAATAATTGAGTGCATATTGTCACTATTAGAGTTATTACTTAAAAATATGTTTAAAAGCTGTGTGTGAATTTTTTAAAGCATGTATTGTTAAAAATATTGATGTTTTAGAGTATCAGAATGAACTGTCGTTTAAGTTCAAGGCAGATCCTCCCAGCCTCATATCAAGTGACTCTGCACTTAGAGAGTAGAAGATATTGGAGAGTAAGGTAATTCAAACCAGTTGATTTCTCCCCCCCCCTTTTTTTTTTTTTTTTTTTTTTAGTTTTTAAGGAAATCCTGCCACCAGGACTCCCATCTTCATTTATAGATAGGCTTCATTTTTGTCTTCTTTTAGGAAGACTACCATAGAAAACAGTATTCATGTGACCCCACAAACAATTTTGCTGAGCAGGAATACTCAGGAAATATGCTCAATAAGACAGAAGTAACAGGTCTGGTAATTAGAAAGACTAGACAACCTTGATGTGTTAGGGATATGGTGAGGCACAATTTAGGAGTAGGTTTTTTTCTTCCATCTCCCATCCTCCTTACAGAAAATGAAAAGATACGTCAACAGAAGTAGGCATTTCCTTGATCATATGATGAGGAATAAAATCTATGATCCTTCCCAGAGAAACATGAAGACCATAATTTCTAGCTTCATAATTTTTCAGGTGGGAAAACATAATCCAGAGAGATAAAGTAAATTATCCAAAGTTTCCCAACTAGTTAGCATCAAAAATAGAGCTAGGGTTTAAGTCTCTGCACATCCCCTCCAAGGCTCATAACATGATCTATAGCCTTTTGGATCCTATAAATGGGACTCAGTCTAGCCTAGGTAAAGATGCAGCTCCTGGTGGTGAAAAATTGTCCAACCAGTTCAAAATAGACATTGCCTTTATTCTGCTGTGGTTTGTATTCTTTGCAGTTTTTGATTGAGTCACCAAAGCCATCACCTGGGTCACAAAGGCCAGGCCATTAAAGTATATCTGTTTTCTGTGGAAAGATCAACTTCAGTGTCAAGAACTTTGGAATGGCTATGGGGATGATACTGACCTAGGCCACATATATTTCTATTGGGGTGGAAATATTGGGTTAATTGCTTGTGGATGAATCTATTTGCCTATACAGATAGCAAAATGGGCATTCATTCCTTACGAGGGACATAATATAAAATGGCAAGTGGAAAAGTTTTTCCCAAGTTGCTGTCACAGTCCCTGCACACTCAAAATGAGTACTTTAAATACAGCAACAATATGGCACTATTGTACGGTAAAAATCATCCTAGTAGGAGATGCAAGCCCTATTTTAAAATACACCCTAAATAGTCCATTTACTCCAACAAATGGCAGCTGATTGGGCTATGCTGTAATTGGATACAGCATTGAAGAGCTGCTTTGCCTATTATTTAAATTTCCAGTGAAGAAATAGCTAGTTCCTTCATCTCTACTCGACTCATTTTTCTTTTAGGACCACAGATGTGTCTTGGCCATAGCACAGTTCCAGAGAAGGAAACAAGTGAAGGAGCTTAGGAAAGGCAGTTCTGCCGCAACACAATCTGCAGTCATGACAACCAAGCCGCCTCTGCAAATGGTTTAGGCCCACCTTCTCTCCAGGCATCTGTTTAGCAGCTCAAGGAACTTTGCTGACAGCAGGGATAATTTGCAGACTACATCCCTGCTCTGTCAGGCTAGATGAACACCCCCTTCTTCCCATTCTCCTGGCCCAGGTGGCTGTTGCGGGTGGGCTGAGATAGGATGTATGCAAATCAAATCAAGTCAACAACTATGTTTGAACACCTGTTCATTATCGGGCTTTTTATTGGACTTTGTGGGAAACTATAATGCTAAATTCCATGGGGGAAAGTTAGAAGAAAAAAATTGTTATACAATTCAAATAGTATATACTATTTTTTTCTCTGTGATATTTCACAGGCATCAGACATTAAATACATCCAAAATGGTCTTCCTCCCCAAACCTCCTCCTCCTCCTGTGGCCTTCAAATATGAAGAAATGAGCCTGCCATCCATTCTGCAAAGAGTCTGCATCCTACTTCTGCAAACCAGAAACCTATATGGGACTTTTGCCTTTTCTCCTTTTCTCATCTCCCACGTCCAACTTCCTTGCTATGGAATTTCAGTTGATTCTACATCCTAAATATCACTAAAATTTATCCCTCTCTTCCATTCCTGCTAGCAGAATTTCAGTTATTATTTGTTTTCCAACAGTAATGTGGGAATAGCCTCCAATTACTTTCTCTACTACTTTTCTTCCCTAATTCACCTTTGTCATTTCTCTCAAACAGAGCTTGATCTAAAATTTGATCTCATCATTTCTCTACCTAGGATCCTTCAATGATGGTCTATAATTTTCAAGTAAAATATTATCTTTGAGCCTGGCATATAAGTCACACTAGGATCTGGCTCCTACTACCTTATTCAAATATCATAATATTTCATGTATTATTGTTAATAATTCTTGCCTATCAAAAGATGTATCTAATCAAGTTATTGTAGACTCTAAAAATAGCAAAATATATATTTGAAAATATCCCATAATTGGGGTTATTTAGTGATACAGAAAGGTCTCCCTTTCTGAATTCCTGAATTCTGTTTATTTCCTGAATTAAGGTAAACAGCAGTGGGACTTGATTCAGTAACTAATGTTCACTAGGGAATTCATTCCTCTGTGCTCCAGGACCCTTTAGTATATTGAAATCTTGTCTTATAGAAACAGGTCTTCATCCTCAGGTGCGTCTGTGATTTATACCTACTGTTTCTTGAGTTTTTGTTTTTGTTAAGTGTCACTGTGGCTAAGAAGAATAAGGGGGTATTAGAGGATAAATATGTTATAAAAATATTAATTTGATAGCCTTTAATCATGCCTTCTTATAAAGATTCAGTTGTACATCCTCTTCTTGAATTACCTAGAAGTAAAAGAATCTGGTAGGCCCAAAAGATTATTGGCACTTGAGGAAGTTAAAGAGTAAGATGTGACCTCCTAGAGGAGAGAATTCTGAAAGCTCAGCTGGATGACTTCATAGAGGCTACTTTCCTGGATCTTTTATTCTCCCTCTCCCTTGCCCCCTGGAGTCACCATGGTACATTTTCTCTGTGGTACACTGAATATATTGGCAATGCATTTACTATATAAATACATATTTAGTAATACATATTATTAAGCACATATTACTAAATATATATATTTACCATATAAATATATTAATTGAAGATCTACTCTGTTCTAGGCTCTGGGCTAAAAACCGTGGCTATAATGGTAAGCCAAAGAGTTATGGCAATTATATTCTAGTGTGTGTGGATGGGAGGTAAGTGGGGAAGATGTTAATCAAAACATCTGTGAAATTTTAAGAGTGACAAGTAATATGTGCTTCAAAATAAAGTATCCATAGTAGAGAATGCTATTTAAGTTGAGCAGTCAGGAAAATCTCTGAGCTGTCGTATAAACTGAGACCAGTTAGATTAAAAAGATATAGTAATTCAAAGAGTTGAGATATGAACATGCCAGTCAGATAGAAAAGAATGTACAAGTCTCTGCAGCATTTTGGATGCTTGTTGTTCTAAGAACAGTGGAGTTTTTAACGTGGTTGGAGCTTGGCATGTGGGAGGGTGAGAGGCTGAGTAAGTGTAGTAAGTGGGAGAGGTGAGATTAATTTTGGGAGGTAAATAAGGGCAGAACCTGCAGGAACCTGAAGCTGAAGATGAGAGTTTAGGTTTCATTGTAACAGAAATGACCAGTCTTCAAATGATTTTAATAATGAGAGAGCAATGATGTAAGTTCAAAAAATATCACTGACCTCAGAGGACTGGTGCAAATGGAGCAGTGAGATCAGTTTGAATGATATCATAGTAGTTCAGATGAAAGATGGCAGTACCTTAGATTAGGTTGATGGTGGAGGAGGATAGCTATGTTTGAATACTGCATGTATTTTGGAGGAAAATCCCCTTGACTTTCTAATGGATTAGATGTTGGGTGATAGTCTATGACACTTAGATTTCTGGTATCAGCCATTGCATAGTAGTGGCATTTTCTGAAATGGATAAGACTGTGGTAGAGACAGATTGTAGGGATGTAGATATCAAGAATGCTGCTTTGAACTTGTTTCTATTAGATATCCAGGAAGATAGGCTAACTATGGTTAATGCTGTGAGAACATTATTGGGCCTTTTCCTGATTCTTGGACAGCAATACCATGGAAACGAGTATCACTTCAAGAAGACTTTTAGGCAATCAACGCTTATTAAGATAGATTGCTTGTGCACAAAAGAGAAGGCGGAAAAAAGTACCAGCTCCCTGAGTAGAAGGGCAAGTTTGCTTTTATAAGAAAAGGGAGGGTTTGTCTCATAATCACTGATAATTTCCAGAAATCATCATTTTTCTTTGATCAACAGCAGGTGGCTCCATGGTGGCTATCAAGAATAGGGAGTGCTTCTATGAGGGGAAAGAAATGCAAGAGAATTTTCTACAAGAGAACACATGAACAGATAATGTTAAAATTTATAGTTGAGCTTCTTGTCTTGTGGCAACTAGGTGTACTCGTTGGTGTAACAGGGATAAAGTCAATTTTTAAATTCCTGCCAGCCTAGTTTTTGCCTCTGGGACTCAGGCCCCCCAGGGCCTTTGTTGTCATCATTGTTGTTGTTGTTCTTTTGCCTTATAAGACTGTTTTTGCCCAAGGCCTTTCCCTGGTCCCTTTCCAAAATGGCTGTGCTCTTGTCTTCCTGTCTCAGAAAGGATGGACTATAAGGGACCAAGAGAAATAATCATGAGTTCAAGTAGGAAACTGTGACAGTAGCTTAAGTGAGAGAGGACGTTTGGCTTGGATTAGTACTAGTATCAGTAATATATTTGAAAATAACCTTAATTTGAGAGTAAAATTTGAAAGTAACTTTAATTTCCTGTGTCTTTTATTGTTGCTACCACTCCCAGTGACAATCAGATATTTGACTTGATGTCTGTGAGTTTCCCTGTCTTTTTCCCCTTTTCTACATGGATAGATAGGAAGCCTTGGTAATCTGAATTGGTGACATGGTACTATCAGGGATCATTGACATTTGTCCACAGTGGTATCTCAGTGTTGAAAAGTCCCTGTGCAGTGATCTAGTCAAGTCTTTCATCAGATACCATCCTTTAGAAATCCCTGAATTCCTAGCTTGAAACAAAATAAGTTGTATGTCTAGAAAAACATGTTTCAGTATGAATCAAGCTGGTGAGAAAAGCCATATCCAGGGGGAAAAAGAACCTAACAAATGTCAAGTTCCAAGATGTAGTTGAGTCAGAAATTTTTCTGCATTGATCTTTATGAGGGCTAAGTGAAAAATGTATCTAGAGTGTCATTTTGACGTGATATCCCCTTCTTGAATTGTGAATTGGAATCCATCTCTCAGAACCAGTGAAGTCAGAATTTTGCTGTTACTATTCTTCCTTCAGATCCATAGCTATAAACAGAAAGCTAGAGTCATGCAAGGAATTGGAAGAATTGTTTAAAAGATAATAAATTTTATCCTCAGGCAACTTTAAGAAATCATCAGGACCTGTTTACTTCTGTTAGGTAGGTAGACAGGCACAGAAGCAGCCTGGTGATGTGAAAGGAATAAGGACTTTGGAGTCGGACCCAAGTGGCATCCTGAATCCATCACTTATTAGCTATCTATCCTTAGGCAAATTATTTAATGTTTCTAAGCCTCAGTTTCTTTGTGAAACTGGAATTGTGAATGTCACATCATTGCGAGTGTCACATCATTAAAAGATTTAACATATGCAAAGCAGTTATATGGTAAATGTCAATACATAGTGGCTATACTGTTCACACAATAGATTTTTAAATAACTTCATTGAGATATAATCAAGATACCATACAACTCATCTATTTGAAGTGTATAATGCAGTGGTTTCTAATATCACAGAATAGAATAGATTTTAAAACAGAGAATAGTAGCAATTAGAGCAGGAAAAAACTGAACTAGATGAATATTTTTGAATGATCAGCTCTTCACTGGGTACACAAAGCAGGCACTCAAGTGCTAGCGGATAAAATTAGTTTCACCAGAAAATCCCTGTGACCATTCACATAAATGTTTATCTAATTTATTTTAGTGAAAGGTATTACCTGCATCCATCCACACAGAAGTAATATATTCAGAAAGAATTTGGGAAGTACATGACATAGTAGGTGGTTTTATGGCATTGCTTCTCTGAATGTACACACATGTGTATATGAGCCCTTCTTTACACACAGACACATATACAAAAGTCTTGCTTTTTTATATGCTATATATTTCCTTTCATTCTTGTAATGACTTTAAGAGGTACACAGCCTGAAGAAAAATGAAACTGGATGATCTTTTCCCTGAATTTTTGTTCAAACTACCACTTTTGGATAAAATCAAAACAGCATGGGGAAAAAAACTAAAGGTGAAGGGAGAGAAAGAGTGAAATATAGTACTAACATAAGTGACCAGTTCATACCTGCTAAGAAAAAAATGTGGCCCATTGTTTCCCAAGAGACACTAGACTGTTTGGAGAGCTGAGCATATGAGAATTTCCTAAGGCCTACGTCTTCAATATCATGGCAGAGTTGTTTTGTTTTGTTTTGTTGATCATTATAGGAGACTCTTTGTTTTGTGAGATGATTTTATAGGTGAATTAAATGCGTTCATGTACATGTGTGTGTGCTTTATGAAAACATCTTGCCAGATCTTTTTGCAAAGTCACTTTCCAGACAATATATCAGTTGTTTTGTCACCAGCTAGGCTGTACTTTGATAGTAAAGGTCTTGAAAAGTCAAGTCAATGAATTTCAAATTGATAATGTTGCCTTTCCACAATTTTCTTATTAGTTCCAATGTCAATTGTGAATCATCTCATTAAGCCTTTGGACTTTAACAAGCCAATTTTAGTGCTTGTTCACACTTCAGTACTCAAGTGTCACCAGTTACATTATTACATTGCATGTTTATTAAACTATCTTCTACATCACACTGAGTAATTCTCTTATGGAAACTTCCTTTGAATATTTTTAAATCTTTGAGCTTCAGAATTTTGATCAGTAGGTGAAAAATTATCTCTCTCTTTTTTGTTTATGAGAATTTAAATATCAGAAATGGCAGGATGCATTAGCAAGCAGTAGCCCCTATTCAATAGTGGCAATTTAATACATTATCTCTACAGGTGTTTTATTTCATTTTACATATTATTTTATTACAGACACATCATATATGTTTTATTTTATAGCACATTTATCATACTTATTTCTGAAGGAAATTGTCAGCTGTATTATTCTTTCAGATAGATACTGGAAAATACTCATTTTGATAGTTGGATATTTTACCTCCTTGGCATCTAACATCTAGATATGTAGAAATGTCAGGATACAGAAAAACCTCAGACTGCACAAAAACTCTGGTTCTTGTTAAATGAATATCCTGGTGATCTAAGGGTTAGAAATAAAAGCAAAACCATGTTTATTTTACTCTTTCTCAGTGGATATTTTTCTAAAGTTTCAAATTCTATTTTATTTCCTTAGTAGGATAAAGTCTAGTAACCACTAATCTTTGTTGACTAAGACTCTTGCAGGACAAGAGGCTCATTTTCTAGAAAATTTTATTTAGTAAGGCCTACAACATGAGCTTTAATTTTACAATGTGTCTCTTTCTCTGAAAAGAAGAGACATTTACCTAAGGGCTGCAGTTAGTAGAGTTCTGATTAATTGAAATATTACTGTAATTAAATGTATCATCCAAATATATCCTTAACTTGCTTTATCCTAGTAATGTGATGTTGGATAACTATCTTAACCCTTGTGATCCTCAGTTTGCATTTTCTCTTCAGGCAAATGAAAATGGTAACAGTACCTAATGCAGAAAGTTTCTTTGGGGGTCAAATGGATCATTACATGTAAAGTGCTTAGGATAGTTCAGGTAGATAGTAAGTGGTCAAATAATTTTAATTATAGTTATTTTTCCAGCAGTTTGCCATGATATGGACTTAAACATAGTCCTAGGGCTGAAAGAGTTACTGAAGTATCCTTTTGTCTACTCATTTTTTGGTAATTAAAAAAAATCCCTTAAGACTCTATATTACTCTATATTGGTATCTCCTGAACTTGCTAGTGAACAGAAAAATCTCTCTTCCCCCTTCCATCTGTCCTTCCTTCCTTCTTCCAGATAAAGTTAAAGATAAACTCTTAAGGACTAGAACATCTGTATGCACCAGGAAACTCAACATTAGACTCAGAAAAAGTCAGTTCTTAGTAGTAGAAACAGTACAGTAAGTACATTTCTATTCAAGGGCAATGATGTTCATGGGCTGTATAATAAGAGGAAAAAAGATATGTTTGGGGTTGAAGGGATATAGGGAAAGAAGCAAGACCTTGAGACATGTACAGAGATGAAAGCCAGCTTTGAGCATAGGTAGAATGAACATAAGTCTAAATGGAGTAAGTTTAGAAAAAAAATGTTCTCATCTACATCCACCACCCCTCTAACTTCATATATACAAAAACCTGCTATAATGTTTCATTTTCCCACTCTATAATTCTAAATTAAAATTCTATTCTGTGGGAAACATTATTTAAGTATCAAGCACTTGTTTATTGATCTGTGTCACTCACAGAGTCCAGAGACATGCACTGTAGAGGAATATTTTAATGCGAGTTATATGTAGTGGGAACCAAAGACGGGGGTGGAGATTAGCACTTGTTGACTCTTCACTATGGCTCAGGACTTCATGGGTCTCAACTCATGAAATTCACACACAACCCTAGAAATAGGTATTATTATCTCTCCATTATAATGAAGAAACTGAGACTCAGATAAATCAAGTAAATTGCTCAAGGACACATTGGCAATAAATTATCATAGAAAAGAGCTGAACCTAAGATAATAGGTTTTCCATGTCTGAATTTGGGAGGAAGTGTCCAAGAGCATTGCCAGTGGGGAAATGAAGCAAATAATGGAGGGGAGATATAAGCCCAAGGAGGAAAAGACGTCCTCCAATTTTAGATCCATACCTCCAGTAACATTAGAACAAGCTTGTGGTTGTAATTCAATGTGACATATATAAGAAAGAGAAGACAGAGTGTCAGACACCAGAACATCAGAGAGTCTAGTTTCTTCAACTAACATTTACTGAGTTTCTACCATGTAGCAGGAAATTTTCTTGGGGCTAAAATTAAAGGGAAAAACACACTTGGTTTCTGCCAAGGGAGTTACTTTCTAATATAACAGAATATTTCTTTGTGAGAAGGTGATTCTCAAACTGTAAGTGTAACAGTATTGCAAAGGGAACATAATATCAAAAAATAAGTGTAGGAAATTATTTTGATCATCAGTTTTACCCAGTGGCAAATAATTTAAAATATACTAATTCTTATATTGAAATGGCATAAACTGGAATAGTATGCACCATTTCCATGAAGTTTTTAGAGTTTTATTGAAGAAAATTGCGCATATTAAAAGTAACAACTCAAAACGTTTTTACATAGGTATACAACTGTGAAACCACCACCACAATCAAGATAATGAATATATCCACCACTCTAAAAGTTTTCTACCCTCCATTTGCCTCCTCAGGCAAAAATTGAACTTCTATTATTATAGATTAGTTTGCATTTTATAGAATGCTACATAAATGAGTGTGTACTCTTTGTTGCCTGGCTCTTTTTACCCAGAAAAATTTTGAGATTCATCAGTGTTATTATGTGTATCAATAGTTCACTTCTTTTTATTTTTAACTTTTTTTCTTTTCTGTTATGGTTTATTACAGGATATTGAATATAGTTCCCTGTGATATACAGTAGGACCTTGTTGTTTATTTGTTTTATATATAGTAGTTTGTATCTGCTAATCCCAAAGTCCTAATTTATCCTTCTCCCACCCCTTCCCCCTTTGGTAACCATAAATTTGTTTTCAATGTCTGTCAGTCTGTTTCTGCTTTGTAAATAAGTTCATTTGTGTTACATTTTAGATTCCATGTATAAGTGATATCACATGGTATTTGTCTTTTTCTGACTTACTTCACTTAGTATGATAATCTCTAGGTCCATCCATGTTACTACAAATTGCATTATTTCATTTTTTATGGAGAAGTAGTATTTGTAGCAATTTGTAGCAATTTGTATGTGTGTGTGTGTACACACACACACACACACACACACACACACTTAGATTGATTCCATGTCTTGAATAATGCTGCTATGAACATAAGGGTGCATGTATTTTTTTTCAAATTAGAAGTTTGCCTGGATATATACCCAGGAGTGGGATTGCTGGATCATATGGCAACTCTATTTTTAGTTTTCTGAGGAACAGCCCTACTATTTTTTATAGTGGCTGCATCAATTTACATTCCCACAAAGAGTATTGGGGGTTACTTTTTCTTCACAACCTCTCTAGCATTTGTTATTTGTAGACTTTTTAATGATGGGCATTCTGACTGGAGTGAGGTGGTATCTCATTGTAGTTTTGATTTGCATTTATTTCTCTAATAATTATTGACATTGAGGATATTTTCATGTACTTGTTGGCCATCTGTATGTCTGCTTTGGAGAAATATCTAAGTCTCCTGCCCATTTTTTTTATTGGATTATGTGTTTCTTTGTTATTGAGTTGTATAAACTGTATATTTTGAAGATTAAACCCTTGTCAGTTGCATTGTTTGCAAATATTTTCTCCCAGCTTGAAGGTTGTCTTTTCATTTGGTTTATGGTTTACCTTCCTCTGCAAAGGCATATAAGTTTGATTAAGTCCAACTTGTTTATTTTTAATGTTATTTCTATTGCCTTAGAAGACTGACATAAGAAAACATTTGTGTGATTTATGTCCAAGAATATTCTGCCTGTGATCTCTACTAGCAGTTTTATGGTATTATGTCTTATATTTAAGTCTTTAAGCCATTTTCAGTTTGCTTATGTTATAAAGCTGTATTCTAACTTCATAGATTTATGTGCAACTGTCCAGTTTTCCCAACACCACTTGCTGAAGTGGCTGTCTTTGCTCCATTGTGTATTCTTTCCTCCCTTGTCAAAGATGAATTGATCTTTGGTGTAGTTCACTTCCTCTTTATTTATGAATAGCATTCCATTCTATAGATAAGAAATATTTGGCCAGTCATCTGTTGATTGACATTTGGGCCGTTTCCAGCCTTTGGCTATTATGAACAAAACTGCTATGAACATTCATGTGCAAGTATTTGTGTGGACACACATTTTAGTTTCTCCTGGGTGTTTACCAAGAGAAATGATTGAATGATATGATGGGTATACATTTAACTTTTTAGGAAACTGCCAAACAAAGTGGTTGTACCATTTTGCAGTGTCACCAACAGTATATGAACGTTTTAATCTTCCACATATTTGCCAACATCTAGTATGGGTATATTTTAAATTTTTTTTTGCTATTCTAATAGGTACGTATTAGAATTTCACTGTTGTTTTGATTTGGATATACTCAGTAGCTAATAATGTAGAGCATCTGTTTATGTGCTTATTCCATCTTTGGTGATTCTACTGTTCAAATCTTTTGTCTATTATTTATTGGATTTTTTATTCTCTTATTGAATTTTGACAATTCTTTATGTATTTTAGATACATAGTCTTTATAAGCTATATGAATCAAAAATGTTTTCTCCCAGTCAGTGGATTGCCATTTCTTTCTCTTACCTGGGTTTTTCAAAGAATGTAAGTTCCTAATTTTGATGAAGTCCCGTTTATTCATTTTATTTTATAAATAGTGCTTTTGGTGTTATATATAAGAAATCATTGCTTAATCAATGGTTGTGAAGGTTTTCTCCTATTTTTTTCTTTTAAGTTTATAGTTTTACCACTTATATTAGATCTATGGTCATTTTGATTTAATTTTTGTATTTAGTGTGTGGTATTGATTAATATCTTTTTCTCTTCTGTCTCTCTTCCCCTTCTCTCTCTCTCCCTCTCCTTTCTTTCCCTCTCTCTCCTTCTCCTTCCCTCCCTCCCTCTCTCTCTTTCTCTATCTCTTTCCTTTTCTTCCTCTCTCTCCTTCCCTTCTTCCCTCTCTTTCCCTCCCTCTCTCTCTGTTATATATATAATTGTTCCAGTATAACTCTTTTTTGGAAAGACTATCTTTTCATCACTGACCTGCCTTTGAATCTTTATTGAAAATAAATTGAGGAGTTCCTTCCATGGCTCAGCAGAAACTAACTGACTAGTATCCATGAGGACACAGGTTTGATCCCTGGCCTCGCTCAGTGTGTTAAGTATATGGCATTGCTGTGAGCTGTGGTGTAGGTTGCAGATGCAGCTTGGATCCAATGTGGCTGTGGCTGTGGCTATGGCCAGCAACTACAGCTCCAATTCAACTCTAGCCTGGGAATGACCATATGCCATGGGTGTGGCCCTAAAAAGACAGAAAAAAAAGAAAGAAAATCAATTGGCTATATATATGTAGGTCTATTTCTATACTTAACTTGTTCCATTGACAAACTAGGTCTATCTCCATGCCAGTATTACCTAATTTTGATTTCTGTAGATTTATAAAATATCTTGAAATTAGGTGGTGTAATTTCTCCAGTTTTGTTCTTCTTTTTCAAGTTGGTTTGGCTATTCTATATCTTTTATATTTCTGTATAAAATTGAGAATCAGTTTGTCTGTTTCTATAAAAAATCTTGCTAGGACTTTGATTTGTACTGCATTGAATTTATACATCAATTTGGTGAGAAATGACATTTTAACAATTTTAACTCATCCACTTACTCAGGTTTTCTTTATCTCAACTATGTTTTGTACTTTTAAGTGTATAGGAATTCCACATTTTTCAAATCTATGCCTAATTATTTTGTATGTTTTGTATTACTATAAATAGTATGTTTTAAATTTGAATTTCCTACTTTTCGTTGCTAGGATATAGAAATACAGTTAATTTTTAATGTAAATCTTGTATCCTGCCAACATGCTAAGCTCACTTATTAATTCTAGGAACTTTTTTGTAGGACACATAGATTGTCTCCATTGATGTCCATGTTATATGACAATAAGGATCATTTTACTTCTTTCCAATCTTTTTCTTTTTTCATTGCACTATCTAAACATTCAATACAATGTTGAATAGAAGTGTTGTAATCAGTTATCTTTGCTTTATTTCTAATCTTAGATGAAAAGCATTCATTCTTTTACCAGTAAGTGTGAAGAATGTTTGCTGCATGTTTTGCATAGGTGATCTTTATCAGGTTGAGGAAATTCCTATTTATTTCTAGTTTTATTGGGAGCATTTTGACCACAATAGATGGTTTTGGCACATTTTATTTATGCATGTATCAAAATGATCATTTTTTTTTTGCCTTTTTGGGGCAACTCCTGCAGCATATAGGTACCTAGTAATGTTTTCTTTAATTTATCAAGTTAGTAATGTTGTACTGGCCATGAAAAATTATGTTATCTCAGCATGGCATACAAGGTCTGGAATTTTTATGATCATTTGGATAGCAATATATCAGATTAACTATATAGAAATATTATGCACTTGTTTTAGATAAAAATATTTTTCTCTGCCAGAGTTTCTCTCACTTTCTTCTGGTTTTTGGGTTACTGCTATAGATTAGTCTAAATTTCAAAATCAGGTATAGTTTTTTTTTTCTATTTAGGGCCACACCCACAGCATATGGAGGTTCCCAGGCTGGGGGTCAAATTGGAGCTGTAGCCACAGGCCTACACCACAGCCACAGCAACATGGGGTCTGAGCCGCGTCTGCAACCTACACCACAGCTCATGGAAATGCTGGATCCTTAACCCATTGAGTGAGGCCAAGGGTCAAACCTATATCCTCATGGATACTAGTCAGATTCACTTCTGCTGAGGCATGGCGGGAACTCTAATATGATCATGTTTTTTTTCATCTGTTAATATAATGAATTACATTGTTTGATTTCAAATGTTAAGTCAACCTAGCATTGTTGGACTAAACTACACTGGATTATGACATATTACTCTTTTAAAATATTGTTTCATACAATTTACTGTAATTTTAAAGAATTACTTTTGCATCTATATTCATGAGGATTATTGGTCAGTAGTTTTCTTATAATGTTTTTGCCTGATTTTGGTTTTAAGGTATTGCAGGCCTCATAGAAGGAGGTGAGAGATATTTTACTCTCTTTATTACCTGGAAATTTTTCCACAAAATTTCCATTATATCATTTTTAAATTATTTGGTAGAATTATCAAGGGAAGCAATGTGAGGCTTGAAATTTTCTTCATCAGAAGATTTTAAGTAAATTAATTTTCATTAATAGACATGAGGCATTTTTGGTTTTCTATTTTTTTCATAATCTTTGCTAGCTTGCCTTTCAAGAAATTCATCTATTTCATCTCAGTTTTAAATTTTTTTGCCACATAATTCTTCATAGTTTTTTTATTATTTTCATATCTGCAAAATCTATGGTCATGTCTCCTCTTTTGTTATTGAAAGATAATTGTGATCTTTCTTTTTTTCTGATTACTTTGCCTAGGTGGTTATCAGTTTTATTGACCTCAAAAAACCTAAGGTCAGTCTTACTGAGTTTCTCCATTTCTTTTTTTCTATTTCATTGTTTTCTATTCTAATCCTTATTATTTATTTTCTTCTGTTTACTTTGGGTTTCATTTGCCCTTCCATTTTTTTTTTAGTTTAAGGTGGAAGCTGGTGTCATTGATTTGAAAGTTGTCTTTTCTATATTACGTGTTTAGTGCTAAAAATTTTCCTCTGAGTATTGTTTTGTCTTTTACATAATATTTGTACCTTATACAAATATATTTTTGGTCATTACTAGGGGATATAAAAAGGTGCTACTCAGATGGAATGCATAGAGTAGTTTTGCAAAGGGAACAGAAAACCATAGGCTGAATATTATAAATATTTTTGATATTCACTTTTATTGATGATGACTCAAAGTAATACTTTTAAATTATAATAAGCTGATATATAATGGGATAGCATGAAACATTTGCATGTATCTTTATAAAGTAAAGCACTAGATTTGCAGAAACCTTGTACTGGTATAAAGCCACCTTGTTCTAATTCAACCAGACTCTTTGGAGGTCAATTTTATTCTTCTTTCTTCCATATATATTTTATTTGAAATTTGTGATAACCACTGAACTATATACTCTAACATAGGTATACACAGTAGTTTTAGAACCCAGCAGAGGAACTATGCATGGAACAACCAGTGAAGACTTCACAGCGGCAATAATATGATATGTGTATTGGAGGATTAATAAGAGTTCACTGAGGCTAAGAAGGGGAGGTGGTGGTAATATAAAGATGTACTCTGCTGGAAAAGCTTTCAGTGCATTTTTATCATATTAGAAGATCACTGAAACCTGTGAGAGAATTTGGGTTTATAAGGGCTAATGTAGCTTAAGGCCAATAAGGTAAAATAATCCCTGCCCTAAGCGCAGGAATATGGACTACATAACAGAACTCCCAGAAGGAAATGTGGCAAGATTCTGATTAATATGTTATTGTTGAAATTCTTTATTTAAACCTTGTCCCTCAGGACTCATACATGGTTCCTCATTTGTGAAGCATCCCATTGGATCTGATTTTTTGGATAGGGGTCTGGTTTTTTGGATAGTGCTAAACTTGACTGAAATTGTCCTCACTGAAAAATATCAGGAATAGAAAAGATGATGAAAATAGAATTAAGTGCTATGTCTGCACTTTAACAGAAAACACTGATTGCCATTCAAATAATTGGGTATATCGTATGTTTTTTAAAAAATTATCTGAATTCAAGCTTTGCATATTACATATTCTTTTAAAAAAAGATTGTCTAAATTTTCCCCACACAAAACCCAGAAAAATAACACTTTTCGAGGTAACATGCAAGTGCACTTGAAAACATAAGTGGGACAAAAATTTGGGTTGATAGAACCATTTAATCTTCAATTGGACTGAGAAATAACAATGAAAGTAAAACCTTGTAATATATAGTAATTTCTTTGAGAGAAACAGAGTATTCAGGCCAAGATTTTTAATCAGTTACAAAGGTAAGGATGAGAAACGTAATAGAACACAGATCAGGAATAGTGAGTGATCTACCAGATTGGTTCCTAGATTTTTTATTCAGCTTTACAGAAAATTGAGAAGATCCAAACCTTTTACTCCAAAACTTTAGTGGCAAGTTTATCAATTGAAACTTGATGCAATAGGTACTGTTTCAATGGATTATGGTCTATGAAGTTTCTAAAGTTTGAGGCAGCTATATAAAATGAAGTTTAGCTATGAAGCTTTTATTTTCTTTTTCCTTTTTTCCTAGTGGCTGAATATTAAAAGAGCTTTTGTGTTTTCTGTGGTGTCTCAGCCCCTGCCCTGCTGGCATCAGCTACTGCTTTGTCAGAATAGCTCTGAGCTTCCTTTAACAGGTATCCATTCGGGCCTATATTAAAATTATTTCTATGCATTGCAAATTACTCAGCAACGTCAAGAAGTGACACTATTGTGATTTCTGTTCTAGAATATGCACTATCTAAATTTATTGTGGCATAGGGCTCTATGTGAAAGATATATTTTGATAGGTGATGGCTGTGAGAGACTTGGTGATAAACTTTCATTGACCTCCAACTTGCTTAGTGACAACTTGCTTCCTATGTTGCTGGACCCTGAGGTCTTTAGATAAACAGCTCTATACTCTCATTGGAGAGAAATCAAAGAAAAATAAATAGAAAGAGACAATTAAACACACAATTTTTTGAGGTAAGTAGGAAAGTCAATATAATAATTGATATATAAGACGTTTCTGACTCTAAATGGATCATTGTCTGAGTTTTCTTTTGGTTTGTATCCAGAGCTGTGAGGGAAGAAGACAGTACAAGTTGATGATCAACGATTTGTCTGTAGACTTCAAGCCACATTTGAGGAATTATTTTTAAGTAAGTCATTTCTAGAGTTCAGTTTCAAAGATAACTGAGTTCCTTTTTGTGTTAATATGCTTTGGTTTACTTTGTGTTCTGCTTTGTTATTTTGAAGGGAAAATATCCTGTTGGTGTAGAGTTCCTTTTACTGTACTAGCTTCTAAAGTTTGAAGAAGGGTTTATTGCTTTTTCTAGAGCACAGTAAAATTCTACTGTCTTGCTTCTACCTGCAAAATTTCAGGAAAAAATTACTACACATACACGTTCAGGCTATGAACATCAGCCAGACCTTAGCAAGAAATATATGTCCATCAGGACAACCCACTGGTTTTTCAAGACAAGAAGATTCACTCACTCTCACTTATTTTGAAGAGGGAAAATAAAATTATTTGCTTGGTTGGTTTAGCACACAAAGGAGAAAACTTTCTTCCAACCCAATCACTTTAGCATGAAAAGTAACTCTTGTTATCCATGGATGACAAATGTCAAATTCAGAAGAAACTGAAGAGAATGCTAAGGTCTCTAGGATTGCATTTTATGGGAGTGAACAGGTGTAGGGGTAAAAAGAAGGGGGAAAAAAGAATAACACAGAAGAAAAAATTCAAGAATCTGTATGAAAGGTCATCTATAATAACAATAACTACACGATATAGTTGTTATGACGATTAAATGAGTTAATATATTTAAAGTGTTTATAATGGTTTTTGGTACATAGAATACTTTCTTAAATGTTAGTTTTTAGTGTCATTAATACATCTAATGCTGTGTTAAGTATTGAGTAAGAATAGATAAGAGGTTAGTTCTGCCTTCAAGGAATTGGGAGACTAAGGGAAGAAGTCAGAAAAGCAAGCAAGAGATAATGGGACTAAACTTAGCTGAAGGTTCAGGGAAGGCTTCACAGAGGAAATAACATTTTGAAATAAGCCTTACAGATTTAGGATTTTACCAGTAGAGAAAAACGATTTAAAGTTGTTCCAAGTTAAGGGGACAGGATGAGAGGAGAAACACAGGCATACCACTGAATGATTAGAAGTTCTAAATTATATGGCTCATATTCAAGAGACACTAGAGTATTTGGTTATTTGACAGATTCATTTGTCACTGTCCAATGTAGATTACCTCTATTGAACAATTCCTGTGCCTAGTAGGATCTGGAAACTCTCCTTTTTGTCCAGGGAAAAATTCACTTCTGATCTGTTTTAAACAGTTTGTTCAGTGTGGTTAAGGTCAGAAGACAAAAAGCCTGGCAACTTCTATGTAAAGTGTCACTTTTTATAATGTGTCACTTGGGTATGGTAAGTGTTTAGAACATCATGGCTTACCTATTAGACATATCCCTATAGCTAGAGCCCTGATGTCCTCTCCCATATCCTGAACCTTGTTTAGACCCACCTAGAAGCTCTGACCATGGTGAGAATACCTTGATCTTAATAGCCTCAACCCACCAGCTTTAGGGGTGTCAGGATCCGTTTGTCATCTATATACTTTACTTTCCTTGTTTAGCACTATAATTTCCCCGAGGAAGCCGTATATATTCTATGCCCTCTGGTAACTACCTCAAGTTTACTTAGTGTTAAATAATGCACCAGAATCATGGCACCACTGTCTACCATCTTTCTATCCAGCTGCTATGACTTACTGTTCATATTAGGCCTCCTCTAATACCAGATCTTGACCAGATCAGAGCCAGTTCTCCCATATTCTTATGCCTAGTTTGCATTCATATGAACCAAGTTCTTTTCCCATATTTCTTATAGCACAGTCAAATGTGCTTCTGCTGAAATGTCTTTTCTCAGGTGTATGTGATGATGTTAGCACGTGTTCATCTATAGTTTACCTTTCATGTCTTTGTTAAATGATCTTGAGGAGTTCCTTTCATGGCTCAGTAGTAAAAGAACCTGACTAGCATCCATGAGGATGCGAGTTCGATCCCTGGTCTAGCTCAGTGGGTTAAGGATCCAGTGTTACCATGAGGTGTGGTATAGGTCACAAATGAGGCTTGGATCTGGTGTTGCTGTGACTGTGGCATAGGCTGGTGTCTGCAGTTCCAGTTGGACCCCCATATCTTACAGGTGCAGCCCTAAAAAGACAAAAAAAGACCAAAAAAATGATCTTGAAGTGTGAGTGATGGAATACATGATACTATGTATCTTAAAACACTGACATTTTATTTATTAAATCTTTAAATGGTTTTATATATCTGCATTTGCAACCTGGGTCTGAAAATTTGGAAATTTTATAATTTGAAATAGTAGTAATCACGTAATGACAAAACAATCTGGCCAAATCTTTTTTTAAATTTTTTATTTTTGTTATTATTTTTTTAATAGTTATTTCTACAATACAGTTTTTTTCTACTGTACAGCATGGTGACCCAGTAACACATGCATGTACACTTTCTATTTTTGTACATTACATGCTCCATCATAAGTGACTAGACATAGTTCCCAGTGCTACACAGCAGGATCTCATTGCTAATCCATTCCAAAGGCAATAGTTTGTATCCATTAACCCCAAGCTCCCAACCACCCCAATCCCTCCCCCTCCCCCTTGGCAACCACAAGTTTATTCTCCATGTCCATGATTTTCTTTTCTGTGGAAAGGTTCATTTCTGACAAATACTAGATTCAAGCTATAATTGATATCATATGGTATTTGTCTTTCTCTTTCTGACTTACTTCACTCAGGATGAGAGTCTCTAGTTCCATCCATGTTGCTGCAAATGGCATTATTTCATTCTTTTTTATGGTCGGGTAGTATTCCATTGTGTATATATACCACCTCTTCCTAATCCAATCATCTGTCGGTGGATATTTGGGTTGATTCCATGTCTTGGCTATTGTGAATAGAGCTGCAATGAACATGCAGGTGCATGTGTCTTTTTAAGAAAAGTTTTGTAATCTGGCCAAATCTTAACATTCCAATCAGATTCAAATCATGTTCAAATTGAAGTATCTAAAAACTAGAGATTAGTTAATGTCAGCAGTTCTTTCATACTTTCATATGTATTTCTTTAATGTATCATGGATGGATCCAATTTACCTTGCACAAATAACCTATTAGAATAAAAGAGGATAAAGGAAAATACCTTGACCTCTGCATTTAATTTTAGGTACCTGAAAAATTCCGCTTAATCTCATTTCGCAGATTTAATTTTCACTCTAAAATGCAATATTTAATCTTCAATCCCCTTCCCAGTTCAATTAATGTGCCTCTGTAACCCCCCCCTTTTTTTTTGCTATTTCTATTTCAAACTCCATGGTCCAGTCTGACTGTTTTTCTGTCAGTTCCTTGGACACATTGTGCTCACTTGTGCCTCAGGGCCTTTAGCTCCTCAGGGAGGCCTTCCTTTGCCTCAAAATTGGGTGAGAACCACCTGTAGCACCTGTACTGTGACAATTCATCTCAAAATGGAGATGGCTAGTAGGTGACTAGTGGGTGGGATACACTGGACAAAGGGATAAATCATGTCCAGGCAAGAGAGCAGGAGAGCATGAAATTTCATCACGTTACACAGAACGGCAAACAATTTAAACTTATGATTTGTTTATTTCTGGAATTTTCCATGTAATGTTTTTGGACTACAGTTTGACTGTAGATAACTGAAACCACAGAAAGTGAAACCATGGATTGGAGGGACTATTATTCTTCCAAATACAGAGATAGTCATTTTATATTCTTTTATCCAAGCTGTGTTGAGTCTTATTCTGGATTGATATAGGCCTATTTTTCCTGCACCATGAGCACTTAGCATGCAAATTACAAAGCAGAATAAATATATTTAATTTCGAGGAACTAACTGGAATTTTATTTATAATATATATATGTGGGCACATGTTTAACTTCTTTCAAAATTATTCCCGCTTATAAACACTTGAAATGATGAGAGGTAAATTGCTTTTACATCCATTACTTCACAACCATATAGAATATTATAATCATTGAATATATTTGCTTCTAAAGTATCAGAAATCAGACTTATGCGAACTTCATAGGATGATGTTTAAAAATACACTTGGCGTCTAATTAAGATTCAGGCATCCGTTAACCTTACTTTGTTACATACACGCACTATATTAGAGCCATACTAATATATTAATCTTGCCTATCCTGGCTCTGTTGGAATAGCAGTTCCTGAAAATTAGAGTATAGAGTTTAGAGACAAATATTTAGGTTGATGGTACTCTATTTTCAGGTAAATGTTAGGTATAAAATATAAGCCCTTTGTCAAAAACACCTTCTTAGGACTCAGCCTAGAACTACAGTGCCAAACCTAATACTTTTTACATAGTAGGTACCTGGTAATGTTTTCTTTAATTTATGAAGTTAATAATGTTGTACTAGCCATGAAAAATTGTCTGTTATCTCAGCATAGTATCCCAGGTCTGGAGTTTTTATGATCATTTGGATAGCAATAAATCAGATTTACTGTAGAAATATTATATACTTGTTTTGGATAAAAATGTTTTTCTCTGCCAGAGTTTCTCTCACTTTCTTCTGGTTCTTGGGTAACTGCTGTAAATTGGTCTAAATTTCAAAATCAGGTACAGTTTTTTGTATGTGTGTGTGTTTTTGTTTTGTCTTTTTAGGGCCACACCCATAGCATATGGAGGTTCCCAGGCTAGGGGTCGAATTGGAGCTGTAGCCGCTGGCCTACACAACAGCCACAGTAATGCAGGATCCAAACAGTGTCTGCAACCTACACCATGCTCATGGCAATGCCGGATCCTTAACCCACTGAGCAAGGCCAAGAATGGACCCCGCATCCTCATGGATGCTAGTCAGATTCGTTTCCACTGAGCCAATATGGGAACTCTGAAATCAGATATAGTTTTGAGTCATGTTTAGAAGACTATAACTTCTCAGGTATCAAAGGAATTATGCTTTTCTATTGTTTGCCCAAGGTCTAGAAGATTGCTCTAAAAGCCACTAAAGCAGTGGCTCCTAAACTTTACTGTACTTGAGAATTATCTGGTGTATGCTTGAAGAATCTGCACTTTATGAATTCCCTACCTTAGATGATTTCGATGTGGGTTTCCAACAGGACAACCTTTTTAAGAAATATTGCTATAAAATATGTTGCCTGGCTGATGAAAGTGGAAGTCAATTAGACAATGGCATGCCAAGCACACAAAACAAAGGGATTTTTTACATAACAAATTAAGTTCTGTTAAAAGGTACAAAAATTCATCCTAGTGAAGACAAGTGCAACCAAATAGGAAGGGGAATGTTTGAGGACTTACTCTGCTGTCAACAGATTGTCTCCAATAATAGCACAATTATCTGGTAATGATGCTTCAGCAATGATGATACATAAAAAGGATGGGAGAAAATCTTTTAAAGCATTAAGTGGTCTTTGCTTTCTTGCTAGAGCAAAGCACTATGGGATAAACTGACTCACTAAAGAAACTCTTTCCCTTAAATTTTCCATGTGGGCTATATTTGTTTGTTACAGACCTCTTGACCAAGTGTATAGGCTAAGGCAGAATTGTGTCTGGGAGTTTTGCAAAGTTTCAACTTGATTTCAAAAATGGTAGTGGGGTGAAGAGGGAAGGGAACTCTGGTTGACACCAAGTCCACGTGTGTATAATGCATTAATCCCAAGATGTACTTCCTCTTCAGTTAGTCACAGAAGTATGCATTCATTTGGCTTGCCCTGTATCTGAGCAGGAGAGAAACAATTCTAAAAAACCAGTCTCTTTAAGAATCTGGTCAATCACTAACAAAGGTATTATAGCAAGAAATAATTGCCTAATCCGTGGCTATGAAGGTTTACTCCTATGTTTTCTTTTAAGAAGCTTATAGTTTTACCACATACATTAGATCTATGATTATTTTGATTTAATTTTTTTATTTAATGTGTGGTATTGATTGGTGTCCTTTTCTCTTCTCTCTCTCCTTCTCCCTTTCTCCCACCCTACCTCTCTCTTTCTCTCTTCTTCTCCATCTCTTCCTCTCTCTCTCTCTTTCTCCTTCCCTTTTTGGTGAAAGATTTTAGATAGAAATATGATGGGATGACACAAATATTTATCCAATGACATAAAACAACATCAGAAATTTGGTTATAGAAATCATTTAAAAGTGACATTAGAACAACTTGTGTTAGTAGTCAAGGAAATCCTATAATTGAACAGTGATTCTGTAGTGCCAAAACCAGCAAGTGAAAATTATAATATTCATTTGAACTATGTTATTTTGGTAACTTATAACCATCATCCTTCCTCTCCCACTCTCCTCCTAGCTCTAGCATGGGGATAGATGTAGAGGATCAATCTTTATTGCAATATATGGAATCATTAGTTATAAATCCACCAAAGAATTCAAGAGGCCTGTGTTCTTAGCTAGGCTCTATCACTTTTAGATCATTGTGGCCTGTCACTTCACCTATGAGTTTCCTCAGTTTCCTCATCTATCAAATGTGGAAAATTCCTGCTTTACCTTTTCACAGCATTTTATTTAAAATTTTTCTATATCACTTATTTCTATGGATGTTTACAACAGTTCTGTGAGGTAGATTAGATTGAGTCTGTACCACAGAAAATAAATATTGCAAAGAAATATGGAGTAGGCTTAATATGTCTTGCATTTAGACATGAATCTATATCATACTACTAAGCAACTTATACTGCAATTTAAATTGTTGGCAGGGTGCTAGGTGAACTATTGTCAGAGAGGAAAAAATCATGTTTATTATTACTATTTAGAATGGATAAGCAATAAGGTCCTACTGTACAGCATGGGGTACTATATCCAATCTCTTAAGATAGAACATGACAGAAGATAGTATGAGAAAAAGAATGTATGTATAGGTATGACTGGATCACTATGATGTACAGCTGAAATTGTCACAACATTGTAAATAAACTATACTTTAAAAAAAACTTTATCCATTAAAATAAAATTAAAAAATCATATTTAAGATATGGTAACTCAGAGGTAGAGTTTGGGACTTTTGTCACCAGCGAATATGCCAGTAAAAGATGTCTGCCTTCTTCAGGAGCAATTTCTTTTTTTCTTTTCTTTTTTTTTTTGTTGTCTTTTTGCCATTTCTTGGGCCGCTCCCACGGCATATGGAGGTTCCCAGGCTAGGGGTCGAATAGGAGCTGTAGCCACCGGCCTACGCCAGAGCCGCAGCAATGCAGGATCTGAGCCACATCTGCAACCTACACCACAGCTCACGGCAGCGCCAGATCCTTAACCCACGGAGCAAGGTCAGGGATCGAACCCACAACCTCATGGTTCCTAGTCGGATTCGTTAACCACTACACCATGATGGGAATTCCCAGGAGCAATTTCTTGAAATAAAACAGGGAGGATCATCCAGCCTGAATGAAAAAGGTGTTGCTATTAGGCTCTAGAGTTGCTCTGGCCAACATGGTAGCCACTAGCCAAATTTGGGTATTTAAATTTAAATTGCTTAAAATTAAATAAAATTTAAAATTCAGTCCCTCTATCAAATTAGCCATACATCAAGTTCTCAATAAACCATATGCTGTAGTTTCTGTTGTGGCTCAGTGGGTTAGGAATCCAACTAAAATCCATGAGGATGCGGGTTCAGTCCACTGGCCTCGCTCAGTGGGTTAAGGATCTGACATTGCCATGAACTGTGGTGTAGGTCACAGATGTGGCTTGGATCTGGTGGTTCTATGGCTGTGGAGTAGGCCAGCAGCTGTAGCTCCAATTAGACGCCTAGCCTGGGAACTTCCACATGCTGCAGGTGTGGCCCTTAAAAAAAAAAAAAAAAAAAAAAGAAAGAAAAAAGAAATAAAAATAAACCATGTGTGGCTAATGATTACCATTTTGGACAACACAGAAATAAAACATTTCTATGATCACAGAAAGTTGTAAGATACACTGCTCTGGAGTAATGGCTAACCAAGAGGAGTGATTGGAACAAATCACTTATCCTAGTAAGTGTTTTCCTATGGGAAATATAAATTCTCAAAGTTTATGTCTTTAAATATTCCTTCCTCTCCTTTACACCGTTTTTTCCAACATCTTACTTCACCCTCACTCTGTCACCAGCTTGTCCTAGATGATTTTAAGTGAAGTTGTTTATTTTCTTATCTTTCAACGATTAGGTCTAAGTCTTTTTCATGAGTCTGTATCTCTGTGCTGTGAATTCCACAAGTGTTTCTGTGTTTTTTACCTCCTCAGGTGGGACAGGTTGACTAGATCCAGCTAGAGCTGGATATTTCCCTTCTCCCTCATGAAAGGTATAGGTGACTGGAGTTGAGATTTCACTCCCCCACCCAGGTCAGTTAGGCTCTAATATCCTAGCAGGTTAGGTTCTAGTTAACTAGTTTCTCCTGAGGGCAGGCCTTATTAAGAAGAACAAAGGTGCTCTGGTTTATTTCAAAATGGCTCCCCTTTTCCTCTCCCTGCTGGAAGCATGAGGGTATTTTTCTCCAATATTTACTGTTTGGAACCTGGTTGCACTCCTAGAGATAGATACTGCAATATTGTGGGGCCACCTATATGACTGGGTTCCCCTGGAGTTTTTAACACTTAGAGTTGTTCACAGTGAGCTCTATCACTTCAACAATTACAGCTCAGACGTTTCCATCCTGCACTGGTTCCCACTGGTGTTTCTGCTAGTGAGTCTCTGCAGGTAAGTGATAACGCCGCCGACACTCCTCATTCTCTTTGTCTCTCCAATCTCGAGGGCAGCAGTTTCCTCTCTCTTCGCCTCTTTAAAGAATCCAAGAATTGTTGATTTTTTTTTTCAGTTGGTTCAGCCTTTTAAGGGTTGTTAGGGTGGAGCGACATCTTCTAAGCCCCTTACATGCAAAACCAGCTTTTATTATGACTTTACTTGTCATTTTCCTGATTAGTAATAAGGTTGATTATCTTCTCATATTTTAATTGCACAATTGTGTTTTATATTTATGTTTGTGCCCACTTTTCCATTTAAAAATTGTTTAGTAATAGTTATCTGGTTAGTATTTTTTTTTCAGTGATACAGATTGAAGTTTATCTTTCCAATTGTGGCATATTTATCCACCTTGATTTTTGTGTTGTCTTTTGATGAACACCATAGTGTTAATGGAGTCAAATTCACCAAATATTTCTTTTAGTTTCTGTTGTTGCTTTTGCTAATGAAATCCTTTCCTACTCTATAATGGTATTTTCCTATTTTGCCATGTAAAAATTTTAAAGTTGTGACTTTTACATTTGTTTTTTAAATCTATTTATAACAGAATTTTGGGTGAAATGTTAAGTAGGAATCCATTTTCATTTTTTTAAAATATGATACCAATTTCCAGAAAACCAACTATTGAAGAGTCCATTTTTTGCTCACACATCTCAGTGCTTAATCTGTCATATACTGTTTCCTTATAAGCTTTGGTGTCATTTGTGGGCTCTTTCTTCATTTCTACTGCTCTCTTTGTCTATTTCTGCACCCAAAAAGCCACTAAGATATCTGTTAGGGAATCCTCTACAGTTGTTCATTAATTTATTCGTTTATTTTTGAAGTATGGTAGATTTATAATATATTAGTTTCATGTGTACAGCATAGTGATTCAGTATTTTTATGGATTATACTCCATTAAAAGTTATTACAAAATAATGGCTAAAATTACATTTGCTTTACAATATATCCTTGGCTTTTTTTTTTTTTTTTACCTATTTCATGTATAGTAGTTTATGTCTCTCAATCCCATACCCCTATCTTGCTGTTCTCCCCTTCTCTCTCCTGTCTGGTAACTAGTAGTTTGTTTTCTAGATCTGTGGGTCTGTATTTGGTTTGCTATATACATTTATTGGTATTATTTTTTAATTCCATGTATAAGTGATATCATAGTGTTTATCTGACTTATTTCACTAATTATAATGTTCTCTACATCCATCCATATTTCAGCAAATGGCAGAATGCCATTATTTTTTTAGGGCTGAGTAATACTTCACAGTGTGTGTGTGTGTATATCATTTATTTATCCATTCATCTGTTGATGGATAGTTGAGTTGCTTCCATATGTTGGCTATTGTAAATAGTGCTGCTATGAACATTGAAGTGCATATATCTTTTTGAATTAGTGTTTTCATTTTTCTAGATCTGTACCCAGATGTGGAATTGCTGTATCATAGGGTAGTCCTATTTTTAGTTTTTTGAAGACCCTCCATACTGTTTTCCATTCTTAACAATTTACATTCCCAACAGTGTATAAGGGTTTCCTTTTTTTCAACATCCTTGCCAATATCTGTTACTAATAGACTTTTTGACTATTTATAGACTGGCCATTCTGACTGGTATGAGGTAATACCTCATTTTGGATTTGATTTGCATTTCTCTAATAATTACCAATGTTGAGCATAGAGCAGACCTCTATCCACCCTGCCTCACAGGCTACCCAGTACACACATGCTCCTCATGAGCTGAGTCCAGACTTCTCTCAGCTTCCTCTTAGTCCCAGTGGTCCAGCCAGCAAAGGGGGCTGGTCTCTCCTGCGTAGGACCTCAGGACCAGAGTGGGTGTCCTCCAGTGTGATCTCCCTTTTACTCTCAATCCCCTTCCAGAGGCACACATCCTGACCTGATAGCTCTTCTTCCCTTTCTATGCATGGACTTTTCTTATAGCCTTTGTGGTATTGCATTCTTTCCGACAGCTTCAAGTTACATTGCAGTGAGAATTGTTCCACCTTTAGGTATGTTTTTGATCTTTTCATGAGTTGAGGCAAGTTATATGTCCTCCTACTCCACTCTGCTGCTGTGAATTTTAACAAAAGAAGCTTAATGACTTATCTGGGGAGAGTGCAAAAGTATTATTTACTAAGAGGTAGAATGAGTGATCTCTGAGATTTCTTCCAACTCTGAGATTCTAAGAGGAATTTCTATTTTTTCCAATCATTTAAATTCTATTTTGGTATCACTGTGTCTATTGAATCTGATTTTTTTTAAATCTACAAATTAGAAATAATTCCAAGCTGCAATTTTGGAAGTCTGATCAAATCATTTCTCAAGCCTACTCTTTAAAGAATGACCAAAAATGGCTTTTATGGCCACAGATTTAATTTGAACTATAAAAAAAAATAAAAGGAACTATTAGGGGTTTGAGAGAAATTAAAAGGAGTTTATATCAGAATTGATAATAAATGCATGTTAAATCTAAGGCTGTGTCTCCATAAACAGAATTCTTTGTTGGAGTTATTATAGGAAGGGGTCTGAGGATGAGGAGGATAAAAGCAATGATCATAATTGTGAGGTTGAAACATTTAAAAATGGCCTTTGACCAGAGCATCCACCTGAAAATAGAATTTAGCTGACATTTAGGATGGAGAACATGGTATAATTTCACCTCTCATGACAGGGAATAGTAAAGATGATATAACATTTAAAAAATTCCCAAGTAGTGGTGTAGGGGCTGAATTTATAAACATGACAACTCATGAAGGCTGCTTAGAAAATCTTCCTGGTGCTACAGTTTCTACAAGTATCTCCTATAGAGTTGAAATAGTAGTACTTTTGGAGCAAGGAACCTAGATTCCATACACAGTTTTGCCACTATAAATAAATTTTTGACTTGGGTCTGGTCACTTCCATTCTTTGGACTAATTCACCTCATATGTAAAAGGATGGTTTTCAATTCATGGACCAGATATTCTCTTCTACCATTTTAGTTATTTAATTTTTTGAGGAGCACCATGACAATAATGATAATAGCTGCCATCTATTCCATGTAAACTATATATTATGCACTATTCTGAATGGCTTAATATGTATTTAGTGCTCCTTTAGTGTTCACAACCTAGTGAGTCAGGGACTATTATAACTACTATTGTTTTAGGTGGAAATCTGAGAGCTCATATTAGATAAATTATCCAAATTTATCAGCTGAAAGAGCCAGGATTTCAAGTCCAAGCTGTATGATTGCAGAGATTATGTTCTTAAGCACTACATTGGCCTTTCCCAGTTAATATGTGCCAGTAATATAAATACCAGTACATACTGAATCCATAAGGAAAATGCTATTTGTTTGTATTTTCTCCTTGTTTATGGAGTCTCTCCAAACTTCCCCAAACTTCAAGAGTCTTTGATATCATAATTACTTCTTACTATTTTCTTTCTTTGGTTGAAGGCATTGTGCAAGGTGCTTTACATTAATTTTCATTCTCAGACAGCCCTATGAAATTGAGACCATTATTACCCCTTCCTATAGATGAAAAAAACTGAGGTACCACATTTGGTAATCTAATTGATATCACACAGAGGAGGACTGATAGGTAAATTCAAACCCAGCTTTACCTGAATTCAAACAAAACCCCTTTCTACTGCTTTCAGATTCTATATTCTCAGACTTTAATGTATGGATTGAAAGAGAAGAATCTCTCCAAACATACATGTGTGTGCACGTATACCAATATAAGCCTTAATTATTCATGCAGCTATTTGGAGGATGTCAAGATGCATGAAATTCTAAAATGTCTGGCACTGAAGTCAACAGGAAATGTGGATGTATGGGAAAAACCCCATTTTGGATCATTGAGTGGGTTTCTGTTGCCCCCACGGCACTGTATACTCTTTGCTTTGGTCGATTATTTTTCTATTTGCAAAGCTATAAAACTGTTGGTGCGTATTTACCTAACTTTGGTTTCTCATAAACAATTATTACTTTCTGTCAGTTTCTGTCAGTTGAAATCAAGTCTTATTCCCACCTAGTGGAGGAACCTAGCACATCAAACACTTAGGGAACACAGACAAAAAAAAGTACAAGGAAATGTAAGATACTTCTATGTTATATTGGGCAAAGAATATAGTCCTAGTAAGAAATGAGGCACATTAGTCCTAGGAAGAGGACTAATAAGTCTTAGTAAGAATAGAGCCCTAAAAATAGAATCTTAGTAAGAAATAAGGAACTCCAACAACTTCCCCACAAAGGAACTACGTACCCTTAAAATGCAGTTGAACTCCTGAGATGTTTCTTTGAGATAAACTTATCTACTTTAGGCAGAATAGAAGTACTATGGTAATGAGGGATGCATTAAATGGATTTCTGTTCACTGAATCCTATGTTCTCACAAATATCTGTATAAAGCTAATTATTAGCTCATCTGAGGCTAACATGGAAATATATCCATATTTATATTTATATCTATATATCAGTAAACTGAAGAAAATCTTGTTTAAGGAAGTAATGACATTTTCATAATGATTTTGGTACTCTAGTGATTTTGTATTGCATTTTATCAACTATGAGTATTTGTAACCTAAACACCTTCATCTGCTTTTCCCCAGACTGTTAGAATTCCTCCATTGTCTGATAACACATGTAGTTTGCAGAGCCTTCCCTCATCTAGAAGTATACACAATGTCTCTTAGTCCAATGACCACATTCACCTTTACAAGTAGGCTTTTTACCTCTCTTACGACCATTGTCCTGCCATAGAGTCCATAAATTTGTGTAATAACCAAGTAAACTACTTTATCATATTTCAAGCTCAAATTGAAACTATTCTTGTTTTCAGTAAAGGATCTCATACTTTTCAGCTCTATCCCTAAGGACTAGGTGGCATTAAAGCAAAACTAGCATAAGACAAAAAATGCAAATATGAGGTGTTTTGGAAGCTTGCTCTACTATAGAGGGTCTTAGTATGACCTAAATTCATAATGCTCTATGAAGGCAAGTACCTACTCCTTGAATATGTAAAGCTGACCTTTCCTTACAGATCTGTAGATAAATCCTTTCACAAAATTGTTGATAGTAGAAATTTGGTTAGCAGAAGGAGGGGAAACATTTTAAATCTAAATCTCAATCCTACCAGATTTTATATAGTAAAAAATTACTTGGGTTCATAGATCCTTAAAATTGGAGGGGACATTTAGAGTCAGTTTATTTTTCCTTTATTGGTGATGAAAATGAAGACAATAAGGGAGAAATGACTTGACCAAAGCCACATAGTTCATTAGTGGTAGAACTGGGACTTAAATGAGGTTGACACTATGCAGGCCAGATACACTAAATTTCAAATTACTGATATACTGAATTTCAAACTGCAATTGAACTATCAAGTATACTTGCAGATTGGAAAGCTGTTTCAACCACAGAAACTTCACATTGCTGGCTTTATTTTAAGAAAGATTCCATGGGCCAGAGGGCACTGAGACTTATTCTGCACTGTGTTCAGGGAGAACAAATTAGGTTGCAGTAGAAGTGATTTAAGTGGTAGGTTTTCATTTCACAGTTGATCACAGTAAAGACAGAGACCATTTGGTGCCTTTTTCAATGTCTGCCAAAAAGTTACTTCATGTCTTGAATACTGATTCTCTCATTGATGTGCACTAAGCATTTAGCCTGCAACGAAGCCCTTGGAATTGGTTGAATGCCAGAGATGGTTTATTTCTTTGGTGAAATTGACCTGTTCTTATACTTTTAAATAACATTTGGTTTCTTTTTTTTTTTCAAAATCAGTTTGTTCCTAATGGATGAATTGATAAACTTGAGTTTTTAATATGAATTTTCCAATTCTCTATATAGTCTCTTTTAAAAAAATTCTTTTGCATATAAATACTTTTTTCCTAAATGCCAATTTAGGAAATAGATTTAAAATTGCCTAAAATTAGTGAACTGAGATTTCTAGTTGGAGTAGAATCAGAGGAAAATAGTGTTACGAAAAGAGTCCTGTGATTTCCCTCTTTTCTAATCTCAAGTATGAAAGCATCAGTAAAAAGTTAATCTGGACAAGATCTCCATTAAAACCTTGGACCTCAGCTCTGCCTCCTCTGGTCCTCTCCAAAACACTGTAAATAAGTTCAATTGAAAGTACACTGATGCAGAGAAGGGGAACTACAGAGACACAACAACTAGGGATATAAAAAGAAACAGGTTATTCATCTTAAACATATTACCATTCAGGTGCATTTTAGACATTGAAGTTTTGAGACCCTTTTTGATAAATACCTCTTAACGTCTGAATAATTCCTCAAATTTATTTTTAAATCTTCTTACAATTAGAAACTTGAATCACATGAAATGGAGGCTTACCTCAGGAAATCTATAGATAGTTCAGTCTTATTTTGGTTCAGGGAACATCTATAGACTTTTTCTCTAATTTAAATAGTTTCATCAGGTTTAAAATAAAGCAATTCACAGTTTCATACTTCATTTTAAAAAACAACAAAAGTGGAGATAAGGCTGAAAATACAGCAAATCATCTATATAATTCATGCTGGATTTGGTTTTAGAGTTGGTTCAAAATTCCTTATTCCTAACAATTAGCTTATCATTTTATGCAATTAAGGGTTCCAGAATAGAACAGTGCCCACATACAGAAGGAAGACTTGTAATCCCTACGATCTTCTTGCAGTGGTTTGATAGCTGGCCCTCATTTCCAAGAAGTCAACGGAGAGGCCAGAAACTATTAAGTCTGTACATTAGCATATGACAAAAGTGGTTTGTATGAAAACATAGAGACCAACTCCACATAAAAGAGGGCACAAACCTGACCTACTTAGTCTAATAGGAGAAATTAGGCTAAACAAAACCAAATAAGATTGCATTGGACTTAAAAACCTAAGAACAATGTCACCCATTGCTAATATTCTTGCCTATCTTCCTGTTTCACATTGTACCATTCACTTAACTACAGAACTGCATACCATTAGTGAATATAGCCTTAAGAACACTTTTGCTCTGTCCAACATCATAAAGGGGAGAATTCAGGCAATCATCTAGATTATTTATGAAATAAAATAGACCTTTTCTTCTTAAATATTGAAATAGTCAAGGTCAATGCCATGCACCTAATTTTTTCCTGGGAAAGTTGCTGGTATAGAAATATCATCTTATAAAGTGTTTATAAAACCATCAGTTTTAATCAAAAGCTTCTATGATCTATTCAAAACAATTTTAAAGAATATCCTTCCTATAAAAACACCTGCAATGCACTTTGGAGATTAACTTTAGAAAGATTTCAGGAAACCCCAGCTGCAACATGAGGTGATTTAATGTGTTTCAGCAAAGCAAAATGGAAAATCTAGAAGATTTTAAAAGAGGTATTGATGCCATAGATTACTACATTTAAGGCAAGAATGTAATTATAGCACTCATTTATTTAAGGCAATTTTTAATTCAAATGCTTTTCCCAAAACTGTCTGCACTCCTCCTCTCCCTCTTGAAGTTACATTTATGAGCTTTGGACTTGTTAAATCTCATATCACTTTGCTTTTTGTTTCATAACATATGGTAATCATTGAAGAAATGTTTGTTGACCTAAAGTGCAGTTTAAGGAAGTTTTCAAACAGTTTTATATATGAAACAAATGATATTGTAGGCATTTAATTGTTGTATGTAAGTCAAATATGTTGATGCATTTATGTCTGCATAGCAATTGCAAATAACTACTCAATCCAACAAATGAAAATTAGCCAGCAAGGCCTTGACAGCTCCGAGGATATAGTCATCAATAATATATTTCAGCATATTAGCAGCACTAACACATTTTGAGCCAGTCCAATCTAAATTTTAGGAAAAACAATTTAGTGTTCATAATTACTGTAGAAGGCTATCCTCTGACTTCAGATGAGCAGGAAAAAGGCAATATTTCATGAAGAGTGGATAGCTGTGACTTGAAATAATCCACAGAGCTATATTTGCACCACTAAGATATGAGTAATTGCTTTCAGAAAAAGTTTTCACAACAAATAGGCATACATAATACTATCCAGTGCCTATAGGTTGAAATGGTTGAAGTAGAGAGTAGTGCATGAACTTAGCTGTATTAGTATGGATTAAGTCTGGCAGCATATAGTAAAAACCTAAAACAATGTATCTTAAGTATGACAGAGTCATGGAAAAAAATGCTGAGACTGGCAGTTAAGGGCTAGTATAGCAGTTCTAAGGTTATCAAGGACCCAGACTTGTCTAGCTATATGATGTTTGATTCCTATGGTATGGCCTTTATCACTGCGGTTCAAGATGGCTATAGGCCCTCTAGTCATAATCTTCAGGTTTCAAACAGCAGGATGGAGGATGAAAGGAAAAGAGCCAGATGCCCCATTACTTATAAAGAGACCTCTGGAAGTCCCACATAACACTTCCATTTATACTTCTTGATCAGAACTTAGTCATATGTAACCCTTAAGTGTGAGAAAGGCTGAAAATAGTCTTTTAAATGGATATCAGTGTGTCCCTCTAAAAATCAAGATTATGTTAATTTCAGTGGAATAGGGGAATGCTTAATTGGTAGATAATTAGAAATCTCTAAGATGCCTACTTTGGGGGCAATGAACATTTAAAGAATAATGAACAAGTTAGTTTTTAGGTAAGAACAAATTAGTTCTTTAAAAAAAAATTCCTTGGAGTGTCAAAGGGTTTCCTAGTTTGGCATCTTTTGCTGATCACAAGATATATATCTAAATATTTACATCCATATCTCCTATTGACAACACATCTATGGTTTTCCTATTTCTAAGAGAGCAAAATATCATATTGCTTAGGGAGACATGAATACATGTCACTATTTACAGTAGAGAAGTGTTCTGAATAAGGTGTGCTAGTGTCTTGACTCCTGATATCACCATAAGTTTTTTTAAAGAGTTTTATATATCTGTTGACCCTAGAACATGACTCTTGAGGATAATGTGGATTATTTACAGAATATTTTCTATTAGACTGTGTGTGTATGTATGTATGAATGTATGAATTAGAAAAATCAGCATCTTTTCTACATGAGAGAAATGATTATCTTAGCTTGAGGAAGAGAAAGTTGAGAAAATAGTGACTATATAGCACTGAGTGTTTTTTCAAATAACTGCCACCTTCTTCTCTTTACATTTTCCCTCCTTGGCATTCTTCTTTGTTACAGCCACTTTCTCTAGGCTTACACAGGGCTTGGCCTTTTCTATTTTAATGCTAAAGGAAACAAGAGCAGTGGAGTGTGATACATGGCATATTTGGAACTGTGGTAAATATTTTATAGATGATATGGTAAATAATGTATATAATTTAGCAAGAAACAATGTAAATATTTCATGGACTTCAGTGAAGCTGTTAGAATGGAACTAAACCTATGAAGCTAGAGAAAAGCAGTAATTCAAAATGTCCTCTTCTAATAAGAACACTTACTCCTCAGGTCTCTAGTCCACAATCTGGAATGAGTGTTTAGCACTTTAAGGTATGTACACATCTTTGATATTCTCTAATAGTGACAGGGAATAGCAGTATGGATAATTCAGAGTAGTGAGCAATCGAAATTGAAGTGAAATTTTGGATTTTTGAAAATTTGTTTCCTTTCCTAATTGCATTATTCTTAGGATAATGTTAGAAAATAACTTTTCATCCTCCCATGGACTCATGGACTAGGGAAAGCTGTCCCATGAAGAAGGATTTACCACAGATAATTAATCCACTATTAGAAAATGCAGGGATAGCTGTAGAGTCCTTTCTTCTTTCTCAGCTACCTTGGGAATCAACCTAATGTATCTCTCTGATCTACTTTGAAAATGGTAGAAGAACTAAGCAAAATTGAGGAGTAGGGCTATCAAAAGGCCAAGTTAAAAATGTAGTAGTTTACATTTTTTCAGTCCCCTGGGTATATGTCATATCTACAACACTGTAATAAGTGTAATAGACAATATAAACTCTATATAGGAAATGTTTTCTTAACTAAGAAAGTTATAATTGGAAAGATGTCAGTGCATAAGAAAAAATTCAATAAAGAGTCCACCAAAAAAAAAAAAACTGTTAAAACTGATAAATGAATTCAGTAAAATTACAGGTTACAAAATCAATCTACAGAAATCAGTTGCATTTCTATACTCTTTAACAATGAAATATCAGAAAGGAAATTAAGAAAATAATCCTATTTACAATTATATCAAAATGAATAAAATATCTAGGAATAAAATTAACCGATGAGTTGAAATATCTATACACTGAAAACCATAAGATATTGATGAAAGAAGACATGAATTAATGGAAAGATATTCTGTGCTTATGGATTTGGAAGAATTAATGTTAAAGTGTTCATACTACCCAAATCAATATACAGATTCAATATAATGTTTATCAAAATTTCTGTGGCATTTTTCACAGAAATAGAATGCACAATTTTAGGATTGTTTGAATGGAGCCACAAAAGTCCCCAAATAGCCAAAGCCATCTTGAGAAAGAACACAGCTACAGGCATTATGATCACTGACTCCTAAGTATATTATAAAGCTGTAATACTCAAAACAGTATGGGACTGGCACAAAAAAAGACACAAAGATCAATGGAACAGAATAGAGAACCCCAAAATAAACATACTCATATATGGTTAGTTAATTTGTGACAAAGGAACAAAGAATATAAAATGGAAAAAGGAGAAATTTTTCAATAAATTGTGTTGGGGAAAACTGGACCACTATTTTATGTCATACACAAAAATTAACTCAAAATGGATTAAAGACTTGAATGTAAGACCTGAAACCATAAAACTCCTAGAAGAATACACAGGCAGTAAGCTCCTTGACATCAGTCTTGGCAATGATGATTTTTTAGATGTGACAATAAAAACAAAGGCAAAAATGAAGAAATGGGACTACATCAAACTAAAGAGCTCTGTACAGAAGAACAAACCATTGGCAAAATGAAAACACCACCTATTGAATGGGAAAAATATTTGCAAGTCATGTATCTGATAAGGGGTAAATATTCAAAGTGTATAAAGAACTCAAGATGACAAACACCCCAATTAAATGGGAAGAGGATCTGAATAGACATTTTTCCAAAGAAGACATAAAAATGGACAACAGTTACATGAATAGATGCTCAGCATCACTAATGATCAGGGAAATACAAATCAAAACTACAATGAGATAGTACCTCACACCTGTTAGAATGGCTATTATCACAGAGACAACAAATAACAAATGTTGATGAGGATATGGATAAAAGGGAACACTTGTGCACTGTTGTGAGACTATAAATTGGTGCAGCCACTATGGAAACATTATGGGGAGTACTCAAAAAAGTAAAAATAGAACTATATTATCCAACAATTCCACCTCTGGGTAATTACCCAAAGAAAATGAAAGCACTAACTTGAAAACATATATGTACCCCCAGTTCAGTGCAGCATTATTTGCAATAGCCAAGATTAGAAACAACCTAAAGGCCCAGGTGAAGTTATAGAAGTTGGATTGATGGTTTGAATGATAAACATATATATATATTTTTTTGATTGGTATTGTTCAGTTCCCTTTCATCAGGGTTGCAGCAATGTGTATTCCCACTAGAATGTAGAACCATATGTAGGAGTGCTTATTCCCCCACAGAATGACTAACAGAATGAATTATCACACATTTTATTTTTTTAATTTTAGAAGAAAGTTCTACTTACAGAAACATTTCAAAGATAGTACAGAGAATTCCCACCAACTCCACATCCAGTTTCCCCTTTTATTAGCATCTCACATAATGATAAATTTCTTATAATTAATAATATTTAAACATTATTAACTAATGTTAATATTTTATTCAAATATTAGCTTTTACCTAATGTCTTTTTTTTTTTTAATTCCAGGATTCCATCCATGATAACACAGTACATTTATTATCATGACTACTCAGGCTCCTCTAGATTGTGACAGTTTCTCAGACTTTGCTTTTTTTTTGATGATCTTGACAGTCTTGAAGAGTACTTGTTAGATATTTTGTAGAATGTCTTCAGTTTGGATTTTCTGATGTTTTTCTCATGGTTAGATTGGGATGATGGTATTTGGGGAGGAAGACTACAGGTAAAATGCCTCCTCATCATATATCAATAGAATGTACTAACAACATGATTTATGACTGCTGATATTGACCTTGATCACCTGGCTGAGGTAATATTTTCCAGTTTTCTCCACTAAAAAGTTACTCTTTATTCTCCTTTTTTATTCTTTACTGTTTGGAACGCTGTTACTATGCACTGATCACACTTAAGGAGTGGGGAGTTATGCTTTAGTTCCTTAAAGCAAAGTACATAAGTTATTTGGAATTCTTCTGCACATGAGATTTCTCTCTTTTCCCTTATTTATTTATTTACTCTATATATTTGTGGGTATTTGTTTTGTCCTTTGGATTCTATTCTAATACTACCTTATTTTATTGATTACAATTTTCCAGTTTTGGTTAGAAGACCTCTTTCAATTTGCTCATGGCCTCATCATTGTAGGTTATGTATATGTATATATGTATTTATTTTAGCATTTCCTTATTTTCTGGCACACTTTTCCACATTTATATGCTGTATTCACTGCCCTAGTCCTAGAATCAGCCATTTATCAAAGGACCCTGCTTCCTTTTATTAGAGAGGAGTATTAGAAACCAAGATTGGATGCTAGATATGCTCCTTGCTATTAAGATTTCTTAGTGGACAAAGCTAGAAAATTTTTGTATATATACTAATACACACATTTACATCTATTTATCCATATAATCCATCTATAAATCTATAATTATACTAAGTTAAACATGAGTTTATACTTATGGCGCCAACTCTAATTCATTATTGCTTAGATCATACTAGTCTCCCCTTGCTTATCTGTAGCTTCCCACTGCAACAGTGATAAATTTAGTTTCTACCATTCACCATCCACTTACCGAATTGATTATAGTACATGAATATTTGTATCAGTATTTTTAATCTGTACTCCCATGGGAAACAACTTTGGCAACTTGAATATACTGCATATAATGTTTATGTACACTTTTTTTCTCTTTTTTTCTTGCCTGAAATACACCCCACTTGTTCATGGTATATAATTACCTTTATTCATTATTGGATTTGATTAACTAATGCTTTGTTGAATAGTTATTTATATCTGATCATCACAAATGTCAGCCTGTAGTTTTCCATTCTTATAATATGTTAGACTCTTTGGAATTAAAATAATGGTGGCCTCAGAATGAATTATTAAATGTTCTCATTGCTTCTATCTTCAACAAAATATTATGAAGAATTGAAATGATTCCCTCGTTAAGTATTTGATATATTACTGAACCAAACTTGGATTCACTCTACTGTCATGAACTGACACTGGGTGTGGTGAAGGAAAGCATACTATTTATTTGCAAGGCACCAAACAAGGAGAATGGGTAGCGTATCTCATGCTGAAAAGACCCAAATTCCCCAATGGTTTTCAGGGGAAAGTTTTTAAAGGCAGCATTTGAGATGAGGGTTTCAGAGTGCATGACTTTCTTCTAATTGGCTGGTGGTGAGGTAATGGGGTGGTGTTTCAAGAATCTTGAACACAAACCTTCTGGTTCCAACCAGTCTGGGATCTATGTGTTTTGTGATCAGCATGTAGTCACAATACTCCACCTAGGCAGGGGTCTTAGGTCTGCATTACAACTCAAAGATGTGTCATATTGCTATGTATGCCACTTGAAGCGGAACTAGGACTATTATATTACTGATTGTTGTTTAAGCTATCATATTTCTTGCTTAACTGCTTTTCCCTTTTTTGTGTACTACCTCACTTCCCCAGTCAGCAAATGCTTGAGTCTTCCCTTTGGAACTTAGGCCTAGGAAACTAAAGCTTTTTTCTACAAACAAGAGTTGGGAACACAGGAGGGCCCTGTAGGGTCCTATACTCAGGAGGACCCTGTAGGGTTCTATACTCAGGAGGACCCTGTAGGGTCCTGCTCAGTTTCACTGGTATTCACCAGTGAAGCTATCTGGGCCTAGTACTTCCTCTTGTGGGAAGTTATTAATTATTGACAAAATTTCCTTAAAGGATAATAAGATTTCAAGAAAATACATTTCTCCTTATATGTTTTCATACTTTGTATCTTTTAAAAATTGAAGTATAAAATCACACCCCCCAAAATTAAATACCTAGGAATAAACCTGACCAAGGAGGCGAAAGACTTATATGCTGAGAACTATAAAACATTAATCAAGGAAATTAAAGAGGATTCAAAAAATGGAAAGATATTCCATGCTCCTGGGTTAGAAAAATTAATATTGTAAAAATGGCCATACTACCCAAAGCATTCCACAGATTCAGTGCAATGCAGATCAAATTGCTTATGACATTTTTCACAGAACTAGAGCAAACAATCCAAAAATTTATATGGAACCATAAAAGACCCCAAATTGCTAAAGCAATCCTGAGGAACAAAAATCTAGCAGGAGGCATAACTCTCTCAGACATTAGGCAATATTACAAAGCTACCATAATCAAGACAGTGTGATACTGGTACTAAAACAGACAGACAGACCATTGGAACAGAATAGAGAACCCAGCAATTCCCACCATGGCTCAGTAGAAACAAATCTGTCTAGGAACCATGAGGTTGTGGGTTTGATCCCTGTCCTTGTTCAGTGGGTTAAGGATCCAGCATTGCCGTGAGCTGTGGTGTAGGTCACAGATGCAGCTCAGATCTGGCATTGCTGTGGCTCTGGCATAGGCTGGCAGCTACAGCTCCGATTGGACCCCTAGCCTGGGAACCTCCATATGCCACCCGTGTGGCCCTAAAAAGCAAAGAAAGAAAAAGAATAGAGAACCCAGAAATAAGAGGCAAGAATATAAAATAGGAAAAATACAGTCTTTTTAGCAAGTGGTGCTGGGAAAACTGGGCAGTCACATGTAAATCAATGAAAGTGGAACACACCCTCACACTATGCACAAAAATAAACTCAAAATGACTTAAAGACTTAAATATGACAAGAAACCATCAAACTCCTAGAATAGAACATAGGCAAAACATTCTCTCACATCAGCCATACAAATATTTTCTTAGGTCAGACTCCCAAGGCAACAGAAATAAAAGCAAAAATAAACAAATGGCACCTAATCAAACTGACAAGCTTTTGCACAGCAAAGAAAACCATGAAAAAAAGAGACAACCTATGGAATGGGAGAAAATAGTTTCAAACAATGCAACTGACATGGGCTTAATCTCTACAATAGACAAACAGCTTATACAACTCAACAGCAAAAAAGCCAACAACCCAATTGAAAAATGGGCAAAAGACCTGAATAGACATTTCTCCAAAGAAGATAATGCAGATTGCTAACAAGCATATGAAACAATGCTCAACATCACTGATTATTAAAGAAATGGAGATCAAAACTACCATGAGGTACCACCTCACACCAGTCAGAGTGGCCATCATTCATAAGTCCACAAATAACAAATGCTGGAGAGGGTGTAGAGAAAAGGGTACCCTCCTACACTATTGGTAGCAATGTAAATTGGTATAACCGCTATGGAAAACAGAAGGAACTCTAGAATGTTAAATATAGAACTACCATAATGACCTAGCAATCCCACTCTTGGGCATATATCCAGACAATACTTTCCTTGAAAAAGATACAGGCACCTGTATGTTATTGCAGCACTATTTGAAATAGCCATGACATGGAAATAACCTAAATGTCCATCAACAGAGGAATGGATAAACAAGATGTGTATATATTCACAATGGAATACTACTCAGCCATAAAAAGAACAAAATAATGTCATTTGCAGCAACTTGGATGGAACTAGAGACTCTCATACTAAGTCAGTCAGAAAGAGAAAGACAAATACCATAGGATATCATTTATATCTGGAATCTAATATACAGCACAAATGAAACTTTCCACAGAAAAGAAATGAAAGGACTTGGAGAAAAGGCTTGTGGTTGCTAAGAGGGAGGGAGAGAGAGTGGGATGGACTGGGAGTCTGGGGTTAATACATGCAAACTATTGCATTTGAGTGGATAAGCAATGAGATCCTGCTGTATAGCACAGGGAACTATATCTAGTCACTTGTGATGGAACATGTTGGAGGATAATGTAAGAAAAAGAATATATAATATATGTGTGTGTGACTTGATCACCTTGCTGTACAGTAGAAAATTTACAGAATACTGTAAATCAACTATTATGGAAAAATGAAAATCATTATAAAAAATAAATTAAGAAATAGTAAAAATTGAAGTATAGTTAATTTACAATATTATGTTAGTTTCAGGTGTACAGCAAAGTGATTCCATTTTATATATATATATATATATATGTATTTTTGTCAGATTATTCTCCATTACAGGTTGTCACAAGATATTGAATATAGTTCCTTGTGCTATACAGTAAATAAGTGTTACTCATCTAGTTTATGTATCGTAGTTTGTTTTTGATAATCCCATACTCCTAATTTATCCCTCCCCCATCCACTTTCCCTCTTTTAACTAAAAACTTGTTTTCTTTGTATGTGAGTCTGTTTCTATTTTGTATATTATTCATTTGTATTATTTTTCAGATGATAATTTATATGTGGAATCTGTTTTTTAAAGGACACATATAAGTGACATCATATATTTGTCTTATTCTGACTTAGCCATGTTGCTTCAAATGGCATGATTTCATTCTTTTTCATGGGTGAGTGAATAATATTCCATTTTATATATATATATATATATAATATATATACATAAAATATATAATATATATATACTGCATTACACACACACACACACACCCACACCCACACACCCACACACCCACACACACCCACCCACCCCATCTCCTTAAGCCAAACATCTCCTGGTGGGGGCTTGCTTGCTTGTTTTCACTTGTGGCTATTGTAAATAGTTCTGTGATGTACATTGGAGTGCATATATCTTTTTGAACTAGAGTTTTTAATCTTTTCTAGATATATACCCAAGAGTGATATTGCTGGAACATGATAGCTCTACTTTTAGATTTTTAAGGAAACTCTATGCTGTTTTTCCTAGTAGCTACACCAATTTACATTCCCATCAACAGTGTAGGAGGGGTAACCTTTCCTTCACACCCTCTCCAGCATTTACTTGTTGACTTGTTGATTATGGCCATTCTGACAGGTGTGAGGTGATACCTCATAGTAGTTTTGATTTGCATTTCTCTAATTAGTGATGACGAACATCTTTTCATGGGCCTGTTGGCCATCTATATGTTTTCTTAGGAGAAATGTCTGTATAAGTCTTCTGCCCATTTTTTCTTTGATTGGGTTGTTTTTTGGACATTAAATTGTTTGAGCTCTTTATATATTTTGGATATTAACCTTTTGTTGGTTACACTGTCTGCAAATATTTTTTCTCAGTCTGCAGGTTGTCCTTTTGTTTTGTTTATAGTTTCATTTGCTGAGCAAAAGCTTGTGAGTTTAGTGAGGTCCCATTTGTTTATTTTGTTTTTATCTTTTGCCTTGGGAGATTCATCTAAGAAAATCTTGCTACAGTTTACATCTGATGGTGTTTTGCCTATGTTCTCTTCTAGAATTTTTATGGTATCATGTCTTGTATCTAGGTATTGAAACCATTTTGAGGGTTTTTTTTAATATGGTGTGAGTGGGTGTTCTAACTTTGTTGATTTACATGTACCTCTTCAGGTTTCCCAGAACCTCTAATTGAAGAGACTGCCTTTTCTCCATTGTATATTCCTGTCTCCTTTGTCATAGATTAATTCACTGTAGGTGTGTGAGTGATACTTTGTATCTTTTTAGGAATTCATCCATTCATCTAAATGACCAAATTTATGGTCATTGAGTCATTCATAGTATTTCTTCATTATCCTTTTAGATTAATTATGATCTCTCATTCATCTTTTAAATTGGTAATTATATCTATTCCTTTTTATTCTTGGCTAGCTTGGCCAGAATTTTATCAATTTTATTGATATTTTTAATAAACTAGAATTTGGTTTCATTCTTTATTATTTTCCTATTTTCAATTTCATTGATTTCTGCTCTAATATTTATAATTTTAATATTCTACTTTCTTTGGTTCTAAATTTTTTTATTCTCTAGTTTTCTAAGGTGAAATCTTAGTTTTTTGAATTTAGGTATTTTTTATTTTCTAATATATCCTTTTAATGTATTGACTTAAAAAATGCACAACCTGGAATTTGAGAGTTATGTTTTATTTGGGGCAAGATTAGGACTTAAACCCAGGAGACAGCATCTCAGGTAGCCCTGAGAAACTGCTCTGAGGAGATGAGGGGGTAGCTAGGATATATACTTTTTGCAACAAAGGGAAGGTAATAGGAACAGAAGATTTACAGAAAACCAGTTTCTATGGGAACATGTAAAGGTCTGGGCTTACTGGAATCGCTCCTTTGATATGCACCTCAGCTGTGGGCCAGTATTCTTTGTTTCTTTCCTGAGTTCCCTCAAGGCTCACCAGCTCACCCATGGGAGTGGCTGACTGTGACAGCAGTGTTTCAGAGCTATCTGAAATACTGCTAAAGAGAAAAGGGGAAATATCAAGATACAAACGATAAAGGTGGTGCTGGAATTCAGCCTCTGTCTGCTGGTGCCCAACTGAAAAGCAGAGACAGAGTTTTGGGTAAAGGATTAAAAAAATAGCTTTATCGCTTTGCCAGGCAATGGAGGGCCACAGCAGGCTAATGCCTTAAAGACTGTGTCCCCTCTTAAAAAGAATTGCAAGGAATTTTATAGTAAAAAGGAGAAAAACAGGTTTTTCAGATAGGAATCAGGATTTGGACAAACATGCATTCTTCTTTCTTTGGAGGAATCTTAGTCAACAAAGCTGGAGTCAGGAGATCTTGGCCTGATCATGATGGTGGTCTTGACTTCTCCTAGGTGTTATTGCCTAGAATAACAGTACTTGTGAAAAGGGCATATTGATCAGGGGTTAGAACAACCTAAGAAATTTCCTGAAAAAAAATTATGTGCTAATAATCTTTAAACCACAGGCAATTATGCTCAGGGTGCCTAATATTTAGCTTACAGGTGATTGTATTTAGGGTGTAACTAAGTCAAGGAGAAGGACAAGGAAGGACTCTTAAGATGTTCAGTTTCAAAGTATTCATTTCAAAAAGAAGTGTAAGGAATATAACTTTTCTGTCAGGGTTTGAGGCACCTGCATCAAAGGTGAAGGAGGAGGTACATGCAGCCATGCACACATTTTACAAAGTTTGCTGCTGGTCCCATGAAGGTCACTACTAGTTCCGAGGACCAGACACCACCATAAAGGGTTTTAGTGTTTTTCTTGAGGAGATGCAAGAAGTGGGGTCATAAAATCTGAGAATATGTAACTGTCTGAAGACCTAGCCTTCCAGTTTTCCCAGAGCACAGATTGTCTCCCTCCTGGTCTCCACCCTGAGCTCTACTCAGGGGTTGCTGTGAGTTGGTAGCTGCAGTGGCTTATGATTTAATCCATGTAAAGACAGATGGCAAGTGCCAAACTCCAGTTCACAAATGCTACAAATTTTCCTCTAAGCCCTACCGGTGTAGTGCAAAGATGTGCGAGAGGGACAACTTTCCATATATAATTTTTGTATTCTTCTCAAGTGTTTTATTGAGCAATTGTCTCTTCACAAGGATTTTTTTAGTGGTATAGCCTTCCCTCATACTTCCCCTTCTTGAGGCAGAAAGTTAGAGAAGGCTGGAGTGAGAAATGCCCTTCAGTCACCTGGGATAAGACTGTTAGAAGGTCTTTTCTCTAGAAAAGTGGGCCTTCATTATGGAGAACCCTCTGGGAGTGTTTCAGGATGATTTCTCTTCCCCTCCCCCAGAGAGAGAGACAGGAGAGGATCTTGTCAGGATCTTCACTGTGAGAACCAGGGTGTGGGAGTTGGTTCCTAGAGATAAACTACATTAATTTGTATGGATTCCATAAGACTGTGCCCTCAGGTGATTTTCACTTTCATGCTACTCTTTATTCAGCCTCTAGAACTGTGTGGATCTACTTATATCCTTTTTTTTCAATAAATATATATCCCAATACTATACATTTCACATTATTGAATTGACAGATGCAGAACTATGGACACAAAGGCCAACAAACTGTAAAATTATACCCAAATCTTTGACTGTGCATTGTATTGGCACCACCAACCCCCACATAGTTAATGTCAACTATTATAGTTTCCCAAATGATTGCTTGTATTTTTCTCCTTTTCTCTTTAGTCTTAGGTTTGTTAGAAGGATATGTTAATCTCCTGAAAGCTTAGAGAGGTTATAGAGAATGGTCATAAAGAAGTCCTGTTTTGGAGTCAAACAGATGTAGTTTGAGTTCAGTCTTTACCTCACATAGCTATGAGATGATGTAGAAATCACTTTACATCTCTTAGCTTTTATTATTTTATATTCTAAATGGTGATATTTGGGAGGAAGAATTTTTCTTATGCCTTATATGTTCTTCTGGCTGGTCTAAGAATTAAATTGACATAAGACAGATAAACAGGAAAAAAAATCACACAAAAGTTTAACAACATTTATACATGGGAGAGATCTAGGAAAACTTATAACTCAACAAAATGGCTGCAACCCTCACCTTAAATACCATCTTCAGCTAAAGAGAAACGAAGATGTTGGGGTAGTGGTTTGGGGGCATCAAAGGAGAGGAAGGCAATTCACATGGACATGAAATAGCAAATGTTTGCTGGGCCAAGCATAGACAATGGGACCCAGGTGGACTCTAATCTTTCCTCATTATTGACCGCCACCACACTTAGCCCATATTTTTTGATGATATAGCTCTATTCTAGGAACAGACCCTCTATCTAAAATTGTTTAAGGCAGTTAGTGGGGAAGGTCAAATTTCTTCCTGAGTCTTCTGGGTCTTTTTTTTTTTTTTAGGTCAAAACAATCCACATGCCAAAGAAACATTTTGAGTTGGTAAGTTTGGTCCCTTAGAGAAATAACAATAATTACTCACAGATTGTTGTATTGATTTAAAGGGTAATGTAATTAATGACTGAGTACAACACTGAGGCTATGTTATGTCTTTCTCTCAAGAATATTCACTAAATGTCAGAACTCTTTATCCTGATATTCCAGATCTTTTTTTCCCATCATCCCTCATATAACCACATAATGCTCCAGTGAAATTGAGCTATTCATCATTTCCTAAGGCGTAAAGCTTTATGTCATTTCTATCATTTATAACCTTTGTTTCACCTTGAATATCTTCTGTCTCGTATATACAAGCTCCAAACATTGAAATTCTGTTATTCTTCAAATTCTGGGTCAAATGCCACACTTTCTATTAATCCTTCTCTGATTATACTGTTTGAAATAATATTCTATCATTAAAAATCTATAACTTATCTCTTTTTCCTTCTTTTGATTAAATATGAGAGAATATGATAAAATCCATAAGAAAGTAAATGCTTCATTTTTGTACGTACAATTACTTGAAAGTAGTAAAGGCTCAGTATTCATCTGTCCTATGAATAGAATCCATATCAACTAAAGATCCAGTTATACCTCTTTGACTAGTCTGTAGGGATCTAAAATTGTTGCTTTTATTTATTCTTTTGGCTTAAGGTACAGAATATGTAAATAAACAATATTTTTTTCTCAGAAGAGCTTAGGTAATAGTGAATGTAGCATAGAAAAGAGACACTTTTGTAGGAAATATGAAAGATCAGAAACATAGGGAACTATGAGAGAAGTTTTTGAAGACTGGAATATGAAATCCTAGACATCCATGAATTACTATGTACCAAAAGGGAAGATGTGGATGCCCATCAAAAAAATTAGAGTTATAGTGAAATGAAGGTCTTGAAACTTCTGCTGAGGCTCACTACCAGACAGAATAAAGGATTTATAAGCTCTGTTTTTAGTAACAAAGGTGACATAATTAGTGAGATTCCAAGTGCCATTAAATCATACAGATGACCAATATACATATAATGTTTTCAGAAAATTTAAAAATTATTCTTCTGATCATACATGCTTTGGAAGCTTCTATTGAGTGAGCACCATTTTCTTTCTTTCAATGAGCTATAAAGGCCTTGGTCACATTCAGGCTCAGTCACAGCATTCATTTATAGATTTTTATTTATCCTTGTTTTTCCCTGCTTCAGTGTATATGGCAAATGATAGCTTTTGAAGCAGAAAGGACCAGGTGAGAGAAACTATTTTTAGCTACATGGACTTAAGTATCTTGTTTCTTCAAAGAAAAAGATGAGGGAAAAGGAATTCATGAATATTATTATTTCCAAATCATAGGCGGTTTGACTAAATCTTATTCATATTTTATCCTTGGAGAACATAGTAGTTTTAAAAGAACCCAACCTGATTTATACCAGGTTGAATACAAAATTCAGCAGCAGTTACATAGTGTGTGTGTGTATATATATATGTGTGTGTGTGTGTGTGTGTGTGTGTATTAAGAGATCTCAGTACTAAGTTGATTACAAATAGCTGCAACATTCAATTGCCATTGATATGTTATTCAAAGGATGACTAATTCCAAAGTGCCCATCCATGTTGCTGCAAATGGCATTATTTTCTTCTTTTTTATGGCTGAATAGTATTCCATTGTGTACATATACCACATCTTCCTAATCCAATCATCTGTCAATCATAGACTTGGAGAATAGACTTGTGATTGCCAAGGGGGAGGGAGTGGGTTGGATAGGGAACTTGGGGTTAATAGTTGCAGACTATTGCCTTTGGAATGGATTAGCAATGAAATCCTGCTGTGTAGCACTGGGAACTATGTCTAGTCACTTATGATGGAGCATGATAATGTGAGAAAAAAGAATGTATACATGTATATGTAACACCATGTTGTACAGTAGAAAAAAATAATGTATTGGGGAAATTTAAAAAAAAAGGAAGTCAATGTTGTTTAAAAACTCTGATTTTTGTTCTTAGGCAATGAATAAATCCTATGAAAAGAAAAAATAAATCCAAGTGCCCATATGTAGACCTTTGTACTATATCTCCTACACAGCTCAGAGAATGATACTGACTGACCATCAAGTCATGTGTGCCAGGTACTTTTATCACAGTAATCAAAATGTTGGAAAGTCATTGACTAGGTTAAGTACCACTAAATTTTTGTGAAGACCTATTAGGGGGAGAAGAGAAATTTGAGTTTTTTGCTTATAGATGTCAGTTGAGGGGGGTGTGTGTGTGTGTGTGTGTGTGTGTGTAAATAGCAGTTATATAAGTATCATCTTGAGTCCAAAGGGCATTTTTCCCAAGCAAAACTTTGTAGATAATGATGAATCTGGCTGCGCATTCTACATTTGTTAATGCAGACACTAATATTCAATGGTTTGAAAAATTTTAATGGGAATAGTCTTCTCTGTAGATATAGTACTTGATAAAAGGGATATAAAGTAGATATTCTCTTTGGTCTGTGTGCAAAGAGGTACTCCCACTTTTCTGGGAGATTTCTTAGGAAAGACTTCAGTAAAGTGGAAATACTCCTCTTAGAGTGTGAACATAGGCTTGAACAGTCACACAGTTGTGCTTGCTGACTTATCTTTTTGCATATGAATGATATGCAGTAGGTCACTAACCATTTTGTTGTCAAACTAGAGGAAGTGTTAGATATTTTAGTGCTAGTGATCATTATGGATTCAGTAGTAACTAAAGACAAGCTAGCAATATTCATTAAATAAATATCTAAATTCAATAATAGCAACTTTTAATAAGTGCTAGGAAGGAAAAAGAGCTTCAATGTCAGACAATAATGTGGGAATATTATTTTAAATGGCCATGAAGGGGCTCTGTGTAGAGCTGACTATAAACTGAGACTTGAATAACAAGAAGTGATCCTGAAAAAAAACTTTGAAGGAAGATTATAGAGCAAGCACAGCAGCCCTGAGGTAGTTTTCTTTTAGGAACTAAAAGAAGGCCATTTTATATAGGACATAATGAATGAAGGAGGGTGTGGTACTAAGTAAAAATGGAGAGTTGGTTAGGGGCAAAGTCATTTGGGGTTTATAGATCATGGTAAGGAGTTTTAATTTGATTCTTAGTGAATTTGAAAGCCATTCAAGATTTACATTGTTTTATTTAAAACTATCATTCTGACTACTTTGTATGGAGTGGTTTGTTATGGACTGGTGGGAATAGAAATGGGAGACCAAGTCTATCATGGCAAGCCAGATAAGAGATGAGCCTGTGCTAAAGAATGACAGTGGGTATAGAGAAAAGTGGATGGATTCAGAGATATTTTGGAAGTTGAATCACCAGGACTTTTTGTTGGTTTATATGTATGTACATGTATATGTATGTGTGTGGACTGTGATAAAAAGGATATAAACAAATATGACTCAAAATTTTCTGATTTGAGTGGGCAATTGATTGTTGCCATTGTTTTCTGAGATGAGTAAGTCTGGAAAAGGAACAAGTTTGGGGGGAAATCAAAATTTTAGTGTTAATATCCTCTGAGATGTATGTGAGACATATAAGAGATATTAAAATAAGATATTCTACAAATGTGTATTGAATCCAGGAGAAATGTCTAGGCTTGGACATATACATTTAGGAACTAATCTCCATATAATTATTAATTGATACTGTGTAAATTACTGAAAACTTCTAGAGAGAATGTGGATAGGAAAGAGAAGAAAACCCAGAATTGTGTCTTAAGGAGTTCTGATAAAATAGAGCTGTATTAAAGAAGGAGGAACCAAAACATAAATAGAGGAGTAGCTACAGAGATAGTAGAAAATTAGGCATATATATGTGGTGGAAACTAAAAGAGGAAAGTATTGTAGGAAGGAAAAAATGGTAAAATTTGTTGAATGCTGCTGAGAGGTTAAGATGAATACAGAAAAATGTTCATTGCTTGGAGTAGCATAAAAGCCTTCAGCTACATTGATAAGGGCATTTTCAGTGAAATGATGGACATGGAAATTAGCTGGAAACAGGTTGCAGAGTAAATAAAGAACATCTGGTTAAAAAGGCACCACAAGTTTATTCTGTGACATAAGCCTTTCTTCATTAAAAAAATAGCAAAGACAACATGTGCTTGACAGTAAAATAAATATCCTCATGACCAGAAATGGAATGGAGACACAAATCAGAGAGTGAGGCTAAATATACAGACCCATGATCCTACAGGATAAGGAAAAAATTAAGTCCTGTAGTTAAGAAATGGATACCATAACCAGTCATACCACCTGCAGCCAAGAGCAGAAGTGGGGCCCCTTACACTTGAAAAGATGGTAAGAAACTTACTGTTGACATTATACCTGGGGATTCTGCTCTATTAGGAGGTCTAGGGAGTGAATAAAGACTAAGATCTCAACTGGTATATTTATGGAATTTTAAATATTTTCAATATCACTACAAGATTGGGAATTTTTTTAGAGATTATAAGAATGGTTCCACATTGAAGGTACTGGGCATGTGGAAGCATGAGATGTGTAATGAGAGTGGAAAACATAAACAAATAACCTCTTATTCAAAATGAGTGTGTAAAATGTCACAAATCATATGATATAACCTAATAAAATTAATTTTATTAAATATTCTAAATAAGATAATAGAATGTATTAGTTGCATGCTCAAATAGGTACATATAACCATATCAACTGAAAAAGAAAATAAGAAAAACATAAATGAAATTTAAATTAGTGATGAAAATAAAGAATACAATCACTGAAGTAAAACAAAATTAATTAGGTGGTTTAAACTAGTAGACTAGTTACAGTTAGGAAATAAAACTAGGTGGGTTAAAATGTGGATTGGATGCAGTGACTTGAGAGAGAATGCTATTCAAAAAGATAGAGAAAATATGAAAATATACATAAAATGCATGTGAGTTATATAGAGAGATCACAACATATGTCTATGAGAAGTTTGGAATTCAAAATTTCCCAGTCTAAAGAAGGAAACATATATCCAGATATAGGAAGCACAGAGGGTTCCCAACAAGATGAATCCAAACAGAACCACACCAAGACATATTATAATAAAAATGGCAAAAATCAAAGATTGGGAGTGGATTCTAAAGGCAGTAAGAAAAAAAAGAGTGTTAATTATAATGGAAGCCCCAGAAGGCTATCATTTGATTTCCCTACAGAAATGCTACAGGCCAGAAGAGAGTGGCAAGATATATACAAAGATCTGAAAGGGAAAAATTTGCAACCTAGAATACTCTAGCCAGTAAGATTATCATTTAAAATAGAATGAGAAATAATTCTCAAAGAAAAACTAAAAGAATACAGCAATACTAAACCAATCCTAAAGAAATATTGAAAGGTCTCCTCTAAATAGGAAAGAAGTAAGAAGATATAGGATAGAGGAAAGCACAATTGGAATGTAATCACTTAAATAGGCCAGTATACAGATCAAAAAGGAAAAAAAAACTATTTGTGAAACAATGATAAACACAAGGAACAGCAAAAGGATAAATAAAAAGATGTAAAAAAAAGGACATCAGAAACATAAAGTGTGGGGAAGGAGAGTAAGAAAATCTAGATTCCTTTTCTTAGAATGTGTTTGAGCCAATATGATTATCAGTCTAAAGCAAACAAATATAGAAAGGGGTTAACATATTTGAAAAACATGGCAACTACAATTCAAAAACAACAATAGGCTCACAAAAATCAAAAAGAAGAGTACACAAGTATAAAATAAAAGGAAATCATCCAACCAAAAAAATATAAAGGAACAAATGTGAAACATACAATCAGTTGGAAAACAGGTTTAAAATGGCAATAAATGCAGGTCTTCCCACTGTGGCTTAGTGGGTTAAGAACCCAACCAGTATCCATGAGCATGCAGGTTCGATCCCTGGCCTTGCTCAGTGGGCGAAGGATTCTTGGTGTTGCTGAAAGCTGCAGTGTAGGTCACAGATGTTTCTCAGCATCCTACATTACTGTTTCTGTGGCATATGCCTGAAGCTGCAGCTCCAGTTTGACTCCTACCTAGCCATATGCTGCAGGTGTGGCTGTTAAAAAAAAAAGGAGGATAAAATGGCAATAAATACATATTTGTCAATATTTACCTTAAATGTCAATGGCCTATATCAGCAGACTGGATAAAAAAAAAAACAGCCTACAGTATGGTGCCTTGAAGAGACCCGCCTTAGGGCAAAGTACACTTATAAATTGAAAGTTATAGGAAAGAAAAAGGTATTTCATGCAAACAGAAATAAAAAAGTAAGAATAACATATTCATATCAGGCAAAGTACACTTTAAAACAAAGGCCATCAAGAAAGATAAAGACGGACACTACTTAATAATAGAAGGATCTGTACAAGAAGAGACTATTACACTCATCAACATATATGTCCCTAATATAGGAGCACCCAGATACATACAACAAATACTAACAGACATAAAAGGAGAAATTGATGGGAACATAATAATAATAGGAGACTTTAATACCCCACTCACAACAATGGGCAGATCTTCTAGACATAAATCAATAAGGAAAGAGAGATCCTAAAATGACACAATATAACAGACTTAAGTGATATTTTCAGGACATCACATCCAAAACAACTCCAAAGTATACATTCTTCTCAAGTACACATAGAACATTCTCTAGGATTGACCACATACTGGGCCACAGTACTAACCTCAACAAATTTATGAGTATAGAAATTATTTCAAGTATCTTCTTTGACCATAATGGCATGAAACTAGAAATCACAGAGAGAGAAATGAGGAGAAACTGACTACATAGAGACTGAACAATGTGCTACTAAAAAACCAGTGGGTCAATAAGGAAATGAAAAAAGAAATTGAAAAGTATCTCAAGATAAATGGCAATGAAAATAAAAATACAAAAGTTGCCACAAAAAATATAAGATGCCACAAAAGCAGTTCTTAGAGGGAAGTTCATAGCAATACAGGCCTTCCTCAGAAAACAAGAAAAATCTTGAACAACCTAATTTACCACCTAAAAGAATTAGAAAAAGAAGAACAAATAAAACCTAAAGTCAGCAGAAGGAAGGAAATCATAAATATCAGAGAGGAAATCAAGAAAATAGATATACAAAGACAATAGAAAAAATCATGTATACAATGGTATACTACTCAGCCATAAAAAAGAATGAAATAATGCCATTTGCAGCAACATGGATGCAACTAGAGATTCCTATACTAAGTGAAGTCAGTCAGAAATAAAAGGTCAAATACCATATGATATCACTTATATGTGGAATCTAATATATGGCACAAATGAACCTATCTACCAAAGAGAAACAGACTCACAGACAAGGAGAACAGACTTGTGGTTGCCAAGAGGGGAGGGAGTGGGATGGATTGGGAGTTTGGGATTAGTAGATGTAAACTATTATATTTAGAATGAATAGAAAAATATGGTCCTGCTGTATAGCACAAGGAACTTTATCCAATCTCCTGGGACAGACCACGATGGAAAATAATTCTAAAAAAAAGAATGTATATGTGAAATATATATATATATATATATATATATATATGTGTGTGTGTGTGTGTGTGTATGTGTGTGTATGTGTATGACTGGGTTACTTTGCTGTATGTTAGAAAGTGGCACAACATTGTAAATCAACTATAATTTTAAAAAAGACTAAAAAGGTAATTGCAAAAATTTTCCCAGAATGAAGAAAACTATGAGAGTTTCCTTCAAGTACTAAGCATCATAATTGAAGATGAACTGGTACCTACAATATTGCACTAAGACTGAAAAAAGATTATTAACTGGTCTTAAAAAACTAACAGAAAGGAAAAATAAATTAATTCCATACTTAGCTAAACCAACATACAATCACAAAGGCAAGATAAAAACATTTTAGATATTCAGTTTTATATCACTATATACTGAAACAAAATCACTTACAAAAATTGAAAATTAATGAAAAGTATAGTTAGTAAGTACTAAAATAAAGCTTATGAAGCAGTATGCACATTGCAAAAAGTAGAATGCAAGGGAATAAGCATTAGAAAAGACTATATTAAGGGGAATATTCAACCTTATATATCTTTATGACTTTAGATTTGGTAGTGAATTTTTAGATGTAACACCAAAAGCATAAGTAGCAAAGTAAAAAAAATAGATAATTTGAACTTCATCAAAATTAAAAACCTTTGTGCATCAAAGTACATTATCTACAGGTAAAAAAAACAACCTGTAGGATGGGAGAAAATATTTGCAAATTGTATATCAGATAAGTGCCTTGTATCAAAATATAGAAGACACTCTTCTAATTCAACAACAAAAATAAACAGCCATACTTTTAAATGGGCGAAGGACCAGAATAGACATCTGTCCAAAGAAGATATATAAATGTCCAATAAGCACATGGAAAATGCCTAACATCATTAGACATTAGAGAAATGGAAACCAAAACTAAAATGAAGCTCTACTTCACACCCACTAAGACAGCTATAACTAAAAAAATGAAAAATAACAAGTGTTGGTGAAGATGTGAAGAAAATTAGAACTCACAGACATTGTTGATGGACATGTAAAATGATTCAGCCACTGTGGTAATTAGTTTAACAGTTCATTTAGCAGTTAAACATAGGGATATCCTCTGACCCAAGAATTCCATTCTCAGATGTGTACACAAAAGAATTGAAAACTCGTATTCAAATAAATACTTGTACATAACTGTACATAGTACCATTATTCATGATAGCCAAATGATGGAAACACTTCACATGTCCATTAGTGGATGAATGCATAAGTTAAATGTGGTATATTCATACAAAGTACAATTACTCAGCCATAGAAAGGACTGGAGTACTGATACATGTTACAATGTGGATGAACCTCCAAAACTTAATGTTTAGTGAAAGAAGCCATACATAAAAGGCCCCATATTATATGATTCCATTTATTTGAAATATCCAGAATATGTAAATTCATAGACTCAGAAAGTAGACTAGCATTTGCCAGGGACTTGAGGGGAGAAGAGTGACTGCTTAATAGGTATAGGGTTTCTTTTTAGATGATAAAAATGTTTTGGAACTAGACAGTTCTGACAGTTGTATAACATTTGGGTATATTAGATGCTACTAAATTGTATACCTAAAATGATTACTTTTATGGAGTTTTACCTCATTACAAAACAAAAGAGGAGACGCTTTTCAGTAGTAATTGAAAAGCCTATAATCAAAGTAGGATATTTTAACACATTTTTGCCCTAAAACTGATCAATCAAGGAGATAAAATAATAATAAGGATACAGGATATTTGAACAATAGAAGTATCCAACCTGAATTAATGGGTATTTATAGAATAATTCACCCAACAAAGGCAGAATATGCATTCTTTTTGAGCACACAGATAACAGTTATAAAGATTGATTACATATTAGTTTGCAAGTAAATCCTCACACTTCCAAAATCAATATGAAGACCACCTTCTCTGAAAAAAAAAATACAATGACAGTGGAATGGAAATTAACTATAAGGTAGTTGAAACTTTGTATGTTTGGAAACTCAAAATTGTATTTCTATGTAACTCAATTTAAAGAGGAAAACACTTGAAAATGACAGAATATTGAGAAACAAGTTACATTGAAAATACTACTTACCAAAACTTGTGGACTTCAGTTAAAGAAGCCACTTATACAACTTTTAATGCATTTATTTAAACAAAGGAAGAAAATTAATGCATTTTTAATTTAAAGATATAATGTCTCTATTTGTTTCTTTAAACATCCTGAATATATTTATTTTGAAAATTCTTCCAGATCGTTCTATTAGTTTTATTTATTCATTAATGAATTAATATTCTTTTTTGTATGGAGGGAGGCCTCAGTCATCTTGAATTTTTAAATTTCAAATTGCAGTCTCTCTTTTATATTTTCTCTCTGTCAATCCTCACACACAACCTAATCCCCTCTATCCTCACCTCTCTTTATTCAGAAAATTTCTAGTTGCTTTTATATTCTTTTAAGGACTAGAGTCTAGAACCAGATCATAAATTGGTATTACAGGGTTTATATCCTATGATGATATTGGGGAGATCACAAATAGTCATAAAGTAGTTACACATCTATCTTCTCTATCCCTAAGCACTCAACATTTAATAAATTATTGTCCTAGGCATCAGTTGGAAGGGCATTTTTCACTTATATTAACAAAACATTTTTCACTTATATTGCCCCAAAACAGCCCCAAGCTTCAAGTACATAGCCCATTTCCATTCTAATTTATGCTAAGACACTTATTCTATGGCATTCATAGAAGATAACCACATGTCCCCTCTGCTTTTGAACCCAAAGCCCAGAAGTCCTGTAGCATCAGTTTGATACCAGTTTGCATTTATATTTGTTCATTGTCCATGGAAAGATTAATCTTGTTTTTGAGATCAACTATAGTTGAATTTTTCTCTGTTTATATTCTAACTCTCATTGCTCTGGTTTAAAATAGAGAGAAAATGTTCAAAGTGTGGACTTTCTAGAGCTATGTTGATTGTAACTCATTCATTTTTACATAGATAAAATGTTCAACGGATGAGTAATGCACAGAATTTAATTTTTCTCTTTGCAAGTGAGGAGACAGACAGGTAAAACAAATACAAAAACTCCACCATTCAATCTCCATTTTTATATGTGTTATATATTTATTGAATCCTTACTATGCACCTAGTGCATTCGATGTTATAGGAAGCAGAGAAATATAACTGACATGACTCTGCCCTAAAAAAAGAGTTTACAGTTGAATAAAGACTGAGACGGAAATAAATCTGTCACATTTTCTATCCTCTTGGTTATAAAGTTTATGGTTATTGTTCTAAGGTGGCCCAAGGAAGAAGGGATCTAATACATCTCCTTCATATAATTCACCTGTTTAAAACAAAACATAAAAAAGTACTCTTGGCAGTGGTCCCTCTGAAGATTTGATCAGAAGAAAGTTATTGCAGTTATTTAAATACTATTTACTTGTAACAAATAACATTATCACAAGGAAACATATTTTAGTCATTTGAAGGCAGAGATGACAGTTTCCAAATTCATTAAGTGTAAACATTTAGGACACATGTTGGGCACTTGTCTGAAGCCATCAAGGAGTTTTTTGTTATTTGTAACCAGTAATTGAAACTTTGTAAGTTTGAAAGTTAAAAATAGCATATCTGTCACAGAGCAAACTAAATAGAATCTGGACTGAAATTAAGTTGGAACTTCCTTCTTTTTAAAAACATTTTTGAGTTAGAATTGGCTTTACTTTCTCATGTTTAAAAATGCAAATACTAATTGCTTCACAAGCTTGCAGGGCAAAATCTAGGGTTGTCATTTTCTTCTTTCCAGTACCTAACAGGCCAATAATTTAGTACCACTACTCTATCTTAGAGGTGTTCCCTGACTCCCAAACAAAAGCTTTGGCTGGCTTTTCTAGAATCAGATTATTTAGGTAAAAATCTTTATCACTTACTAGCTGTGTGACATTGTGAAAATTAGTTAATCCACTTAGGTTTATTTTTCCTCATCAGTAAATTGGGAATAATAAGAGTATCTTAGTTGTGAAGATGAAATATAAGGTACTTAGCACAATGTCTGGAAAGTGCTGAGAACTCAGTAAATATTAACAGCGATTATTATTATTGCTAATTTAGGCATGCAAATCTATTATTTTCCAAAATACTTTTTTAGGGAAATAATACTGTCTCATATTTCATTTTCTTCCTTTAAAACCAAACAACAAAATATATAACATTATTATGACAATGGCTTTAAACAATGTTAAGTATTACTTGAAAATTATAGCAATTCTTTGAGGGTTTTAATAGCCCTATAATAAAGAGTAAAAACAGTGTGGCACTTTCCAAGTCAGGTTGCCCTTTGAGAGCCATGCTAAGAAATAAACACAAAATGGACTAGGGAATGAAAAAGAAATTACCCTATAGAAACTTTGGTTTCTGGACAGAGGAAGACAATGAAAGATATTAATAATAGTAAATGTTTGCCTTTTGTGGACAGAGCACATCAGACTATCTTGCTTTAATGCCACCAAATATTCAAATCATCCAACTAACCACGTATTCTCAAAAAAGTTTCTGATTTAGATTTTCACTCCCTTAATAGTGTGTCTCTAGAAAGATAATTCATTGAACATGCTCAGGGTAACATAAATATATGGTTCCATTAACAATTCTATGTTCAAAATAATGATGCCACTTTAAGCTGCTATCAGTTTCTTGAGAACTTTGTATCAGTAAGTCTTGGGCAGTTAACTTATTCAGTTTATGACTTGTCTTCTTCTGAGGTTTCCTCCTGGTGACTCCTTTAACTTTTCATGTAATTTTCCTTCCAATTTCTATACTATTCACATGATAAAATTGTGACCCAAAGAGATTTTGATTTTTCAAGAAACCACAGATAATTAATGGTAGAACTCAAATTAGAACCCATTTGACTCTCAATTCTGAGTTATTTGGAGGAAGAATCAAAGAGGAACAATTAAATATATTTTATTCAATTTTCTCTGTCTAGATTATGTGTAAGTCTAGGATTTTGGTACCCAACATTAGAAACTATCCTGACACATTCTAAATCTCTTCAGTCTCTCAACTGTGTATATGTATATATATATATTGCTGTTGATGAAACTAACTTGAATTGATGAAGTGACTTATCCAACTACACACAGAATTTATAACAGATTAGGAATTTGAATCCAGTCCACCTGCCTCTCACAAACTGAACACTTTTCTTTATACTATGATGCACCATTTCAGAGTCTAGGATGACATTCTCACTAGATAGAATAACTACATTTTGAAATCATGGGGTGGAGTTCCCATTGTGGCTCAGTGGGTTAAGAACCTGACTGGTACCCGTGATAATGCAGGCTCAGTCCCTGGCCTCACTCAGTGGGTTAAGTATCCAGCATTGCCACAAGCTGCATCTTGGATCCTGCATTGCTATGGCTGTCTTGTAGACTGGTAGTTCCAGCTCAAATTTGACCCCTAGCCCTGGGAGATTCCATATGTCACAGGTGCTGTCCTAAAAAAAAAAGAAAGAAAGAAAGAAAGAAAGAAATCATGTGGCTTATTTTGGGGGTTATTTGGATGCATACTAGTCTAGTACCAGCTATCTTTCAACACTGAATGCAATCATGAAAGTGTGAACAACTAAAGCACTGCTTATAGAAGTCTTCTGGAATGTCTACAACAAAGGAATTCAAGGATTAAAAAGAGGAAGGAGCACTAGAAAGAAAAACAATAGGCAAAGGAGCAAAAACTTATAACAAGGAGTTCTCTTCATGGCGCAGTGGTTAATGAATCCGACTAGGAACCATGAGGTTGCGGGTCTGATCCCTGGCCTTGCTCAGTGGGTTGAGGATCCAGAGTTGCCGTGAGCTTTGGTGTAGGTTGCAGACGCTGCTCAGATCTGGCGTTGCTGTGGCTCTAGCGTAGGCCGGTGACTACTGCTCCGATTGGACCTCCATAGCCTGGGAACCTTCATATGTCACAGGTGCAGCCCTAGAAAAGACAAAAAAAAAACTTATAACAAAATTTATAATTAGAATAGCCTATATTTATTAAGTGCCAAGTTCTGCCTGTGAATTATGTCACGTGTGCATGAATAAATAATAATCACAATATTCTTCTTATATAAATCATTCAAATTGCAAGAATGGTATTCAGGAGAGACAAATGATGAGTCTTCTTCAGTTTGGAAAGATTGAATGATATTCAAATGTCTGGTTAAAATCTATAGTTAAGACAAAGAGTGCTGTAACTAGAGGATCCTTTTGATTAGAAAGAGGTAAATTTATGACGAAATAGGAAATCCTACTTTACAAAATAATGGACACTTATGGAAGTAATTTCAGAAGTGTTTCAAATTGAAATAAAATTGAGGAAATGCCTGAACTATTCACCTCATAGGTTATATTATAAGTGAACATGGGCTTTTAGTACTCTGCAGGTAATAAACTGCTGCACATGTAAAAGAGATGGCACATATGTGGCATTCTTCCTTTCTTGTGATAGGTACTCCTAACTATTGAGCTGAGGTCAAGCTTCACAATCCTTTGCCTCCTGGTATTTCAGGCAGGCACTATATCATGTGAGAGAACTTGTTCTATTATTTATTTATACAGAGAATTCTTTCGAGGCAAGGAGTACATCTTAGTTTTGCCTGAAACATGTGGTTTTCAAATCAATTGCTCAATGAAAATATTTGGGATAAATATCAATGAAACTATTTGAATCCTCAATATCTATCTTCTTGCCCACCACTCTGTAGATGATACCTTTAGTTACTTCATAAAAAAATGAGTTAAATGGCTATGAAGTTACTCAATTTCCTGCTCCTACATCCTATAAATTTATTTATATCTGTTCCTGCCATCAAATAATTCCTTTCGATCTCAGAAAAAGAGGTGATTTTTCTGTTTATTGCCCCTGCCTTTGGCCTTGCTTTATCCCTTCTTATCTTCTTCTTTTTTGTTGTTGTTGTTGTTGTTGTTGTTGTTGTTGTTGCTATTTCTTGGGCCGCTCCCGGGGCACATGGAGGTTCCCAGGCTAGGGGTTGAATCAGAGCTGTAGCCACCAGCCTACGCCAGAGCCACAGCAACACGGGATCCGAGCCGCGTCTGCAACCTACAGCACAGCTCACGGCAACGCCGGATCTTTAACCCACTGAGCAAGGGCAGGGACCGAGCCCGCAACCTCATGGTTCCTAGTCGGATTCATTAACCACTGCACCACGACAGGAACTCCCCTATCTTCTCCATAATAATAACCTTGTCCTATCAGTTATTTTACCTCCCTCATATGTTTATAACCTATTCCTTTCTATTTACACTCTTTTCAAAATTTATAGCTATGTTCAAAGTCTCCCATTAAAATTAAACACATTAAAACCTCAAGCATTTCCCAACATTTTGCCTGTATTAGTTACTGCTGTCTCACTCCCTCTTCATAACCAAGATCCATATGAAGAATATCGTATGCTATATTTTCTTAAACTAGGATTGATAGATGGGTTCCAAGTGGATCACTTGAAATGGAGGAAATTTTTTTATGTGTATGTGTGCACAAGCATTTTTTCTGGCAAGAAGATCCATGGCCTTCATGAGATTCTCAAGGGCTCTCATTTATTCTTCCCACTGCAATAAGGCTTTGGCTTATAATCATGCCTCTGCCCCTTTCACACCACTGAAACTTTCATCACACAGGTCACAAGTGAATCATAATTGACTTACTCCTTTTGATTTTTATCTTATTTGAGTTTGTGGCAACTTTTTACTCTATCCTAACACTTTCCTATTTTTGAAACACTATGCACTTTTATTTTAAAATGAATTTTCCCTCCTGCTTCTCCTTATATTATTGTAACTCCTTTTCAATCAATTTTTTCAGGTTGACGTTTTTGATGCTTATTTGTAGCTGACCCTTCTTGGGTTACATGTAAGACCCAAACCATTTTCCTGATTATATCTCCTCATTCATATCCCTATTTATACCCCCTTGTCAAAGTCTGTCATCTCAGCCTCGGATGAATGAAGTGTAGGCTATGTGAGTCCAACACAGTAAGCTCAGCTGAGTGGATCAGAGTTGACGTACAGGTAAATTTAGGCCAATTGAAACCTCATTTCTTAAGAATTAATAGCTTTTAAAATCACAATTAACATGTATAGAGAATAATGCATACATCCTGAGTGTCTACTTGATGAATTTTCACATTCATTTAACAGGGCATTAGCAACAACTCAAAAGCTGTCTTTTTATCTACCGTTAGTCACTATTCCTTGCCACTTCTCCAAAGATAAAGCCATTTTAACTTTTAATATTACAGATTGGTTTTGTCTACTTTTGAATTTTCTATAAATAAATATCTTTGGTGTTCACCCTATTTCACTTAATAGTATGTTTGTGAAATTCCATGTTGTTCTTTGTGACATAACTTCTTTCATTTTCATTGATGCATAGTGTTCTACTGTGTGATAAATATTCCAAAACATATCCATTCTACTGTTGACTTTTGAGTTGCTTCCAGTTTGGAGCTATCATGAAGAATGATTCTCTGGACATTTTTTTTTTAGGGCCACACCTGCTGCAGCATATGGAAGTTCCCTGCCTAGGCATTTGAATCAGAGCTACATCTGCCAGCCTATGCCACAGCAGCGCAGGATCCAAGCCATGTCTGTGACCTACATCACAACTCATGGCAATACTTGATCCTTTAATCCACTGGGCAAGGCCATGGATTAAACCCGCATCCTCATGGATACTAAGCCGCAATGGTAACTCCTTAGACATTCTTACACATATCTATTTGCTCACATGAATTCACGATTCAATTTTATACATATTTAGAAGTGTAATTCTGGGGCTATTGTATATGTTCAGTTTTAGGAAATGATGCTGAAGAGTTTTCCATTTATCAGGTTGCGTTCCTACCCACCATATAGGAGCTTGGGGTTAGTAGATGCAGACTATTGCCTTTAGAATGGATTAGCAATGAGATCCCACTGTGTAGCACTGGGAACTATGTCTAGTCACTTATGATGGAGCCTGATAATGTGAGAAAAAAGAATGTATACTTGTATGTGTAACTGGGTCACCATGCTGTACAGTAGGAAAACAAATAATGTATTGGGGAAACAAAATAAATAAATAAAAGAGTTTTGATTGCTCTACACCATTACTAAACACTTCAAGTTGTCAGATGCTTTCTTTTTTATTATTTCCCCAATACATTATTTTTTTTCTACTGTACAGCATGGTGACCCAGTTACACATACATGTATACATTCTTTTTTCTCACATCATCAGGCTCCATCATAAGTGACTAGACGTAGTTCCCAGTGCTACACAGCGGGATCTCATTCCTAATTCATTCCAAAGGCAATAGTCTACATCTATTAAGCCAAGCTCCCCATCTATCCTACTCCCTCCCCGTCTCCCTTGGCAACCACAAGTCTATTCTCCAAGTCCATGAGTTTCTTTTCTGTGGGAAGGTTCATTTGTGCCATATATTAGATTCCAGATGTGTGATATCATGGTAGTTGTGTTTCTCTTTCTGACTTACTTCACTCCGTATGAGAGTCTCTAGTTCCATCCATGTTGCTGCAAATGGCATTATTTTGTTCTTTTTTATAGGTGAGTAGTATTCCATTGTGTATGTATACCACCTCTTCCTAATCCAACCATCTGTCAATAGACATTTGGGTTATTTCCATGTCTTGGCTATTGTGAATAGTGCTGCAAAGAACATGAGGGTGCATGTGCCTGTTTTAAGGAAAGTTTTGTCTGGATATATGCCCAAGAGATGCTTTCATTTTCTTCTGTAAGTGTAATGGCATATCGTAGTGGTCTTAAATCTCCTTGATTACAAAGTAAATTAATCTTTTCATATGTTTATCACATCTGATGATTTTTTCTGTCTTTTTTCATAAAGACTTGTAAGAATTTGTTTAATATTATAGATATGAGTTCTTTGTTGATTATATGTATGCAGCTATCTTCCCCCATTGTGCAGTTCAAATTTTCCCTTTATGGTGCACTTTGATTAATTTAAGTCCTTGATTATAATGTATTCCTATTAATAAAGTTGTAATTTATTTTAAAGATATTTGGTATCCTCTTTATGAGACTTTCCTTATTATCAAATCATGAAGATATTCTCCTACAACAACTTCTAGAAATTCAATTATTTTACTTTGAAATTTTGGATCTTCAGTCAACCTGGGATTGACTTTTATATGCAGTACAAGATAAGAATCATTGCATTTTTTCCCCATGGCTATCCAATTGATCTAGCACCATTTATTTGAAAGACCATTTCTCTCATGGTCTGTTATGCCACATTTGTCATTAACAAGTGCCTGTATGTGTGAGGGATTATTTCTGGAGTTTTCTCCTGTTCTATTTCATATCTTGGTTCTAACACTACAGTGTTTAACTGACTGTAAGTTTATAACATGCCTTAACATTTTGTAATGTGCTTCCACCATCTTTTTTCTTTAGTATTTTCTTGCTTATTTTTGCCCTTTGCATTTTTCTAAATATTTTAGAATGACAATGTCAAATTTCACAAGGATTCTACTGGTGTTTTTATAAGGAAAACATTGAAGAGTTGTACGTGAATTCGGGGTAATTAACGTCTTGACAGTATTGAGTTTTCAAATTTATGAATATAATTTGTCCCTCCACTTATGGTTATTTTGTAATTTTTCTCTCAATACTGCTTAGAGTTTTCTGGGCAGATGTCTTTATCATTTTTTATTGGACTTATTTTTAGTTATTTTGTACCTTGAAGCTATCATAAATGGTATTGTTTTTATTTTCATTATTTAAAATTTGATTGAAGTGTAGATTAATTACAGTGTTGCATTGTCAGTACAACAAACTGATTCAGTTATACATATATACATATCCATTCTTTTTCAGATTCTTTTCCCATACAGGTTAATATTAGCTAGACTTTCCTGTGCTATATAGCAGGTCCCCATTGACCATCCATTCTGTATACAATAGTGTGCATATATGAAACCCAAACTCCCAATCCATCTCTCCTCTCTGCCTTTCCCTATTGGTAACCATAAATTTGTTTTCAAAGTTTGATTCTGTTTCAGTTTTGTAAATAACTTCATTTGTATCTTATTTTTTAGATTCTACATATAATTGATATCATATGATTTTTATCTTTTCTCACTTAGTATGATAATCTCTAGATTCATCCATGCTGCTAAATGGTACTATTTCATTCTTTTTATGGCTGAGTAATATTCCATTGTATATATGTACCACATCTTTTTATATATTCCTTAGCTGATGGACATTTAGGCTGCTTCATGTCTTGGCTATTGTAAAAAGTGCTGCAGTGAACTTTGGGGTGCATGTATCTGTTTGATTTATGGTTTTTTCTGGATGTATGCCCAGGAGTGGGATTGCTGGATCATATGGTAGTTCTATATTTAGTTTTTTGAGGAACCTCCAAATTGTTCTCCATAGTGGTTGCACCAATTTACATTCCTACCAATAGTGTAGGAGGGATCCCCCCTCTCCACACCCTCTCCAGAATTTATTGTCTATAGACTTTTGATGATCGGCATTCTGATTGATGTGAGGTGATACCTAATTGTAGTTTGATTTGCATTTCTCTGATCATTAGCAATGTTGAGCATCTTTTCATGTGCCTGTTGGCCCTCTGTATGTCTTCTTTGGAGAAATGTCTATTTAGGTCTTTTGCCCATTTTTTGTTTGGGCTGTTTGGTGTGTGTGTGTGTGTGTGTGTGTGTGTGTGCGTGTGTTTATTCTGAGTTGCATGAGCTGTTTGAATATTTTGCAAATTAAGCCCTTGTCAGTCACATCATTTGCAAATATTTTCTTCCAGTTTGTAAGTTGTCTTCTTGTTTTGTTCATAGTTTGCTGTGCAAAAACTTAGGAGTTTGATTAGATCTCATTTGTTTATTTTTGCTTTTATTTATTTTGCCTTGGGAGACTGACCTAATAAAACATTTGTATGATTTAGGTCAGATGATTTTTTTGCCTATGTTATCTTCTAGGAGTTTTATGGTGTCATGTCTTATATTTTAGTCTTTAAGCCACTTTTAGTTTATTTTTATATATTGTGTGAGGGAATGTTCTAAACCATGAAGAGGCATAGAAAATTGCTCAATAAGGTTGTTTACTTATATAGAACATTTTTAGTAGTGTTTCAAGGAGAAAATCCAGCCTCAAGTACTATATGGAGAAGGAGAGTAATTTTTCTGCTCAGATCCTCCCAATTTCTATTGTTCAAGAATTTCATATGAAGAGGAAGTACCTGCACTTTGAAATTACATCCTCTGATCCTCTATTTAAAAGTCTGATATTTCATCCAGAATATGGAAGTTGAGAGTATTTAAACAAAGGCAGTACTCCAACCTGAAAGACAAAAAAAATGATGTTATTGAGAAACTGCAAAGGTACCCACGGTTTGTGCTCAGCACTTTAGTATATTCTGATAATTATATGTTGTTTAATTGGAAATTTAGTTCCCTTAATTTTAATATAATTACTAATATATTTGGGTTTATTTACCTTACTAATATTGTTTTTCTAATGGGAAAAATAATTATTTTGAATTAATCATTTCATCGCTTAATTCTATTATTTTATTAGTTTGCAGGTTATACATTCTTTTCCTATCTTTTAGCAGTACCCAGATTACAGCATGTATCTTAACTTACTTATGTGTAATGTGAATTTCACTTTCGACAATGAAAGGATCCTAGAGCACTATAAATCAGTTTTCCTCTTCCTCTTGTGTTATTTGGAGTATATATATATATATATATATTGCATATATATGGTGTGTATATACATTTTGCATATATATATAGTGTGTGTATATATATTGCACATATATAGTGTGTGTATATATATTGCATATATATATATATAGTGTGTATATATATATTGCATATATATAGTGTGTATATATATTTTGCATATATATAGTGTGTGTATATATATTGCACATATATAGTGTGTGTATATATATTGCACATATATATAGTGTGTATATGTTATTGCATATATATATTGCATATTGTATATATCATATGCCGCATATAACATACACAGAATATATATCATATAATTAACATTCATTTCTGTTTACCCACATACTTACTGTTTTCTTTGCTCTTTATTATTTCTTGTTCCTCAGCAATTCCATGTATGACTTTTTTCTGCTTGAAGAATTCACTTTTAACATTTCTTCTGGTACAGATCTGCTGCTAAGTTCTCCAATTTTTATTAGTCTGAAAATATCTTTGTCTTCATTTATGAAGGATATTTTTCCCAGGTGTCAAATTCTGGGTTAGAATTATTTTCCTTAGTCAATTTGAAGATAAGTTGTATTATTCCTGTTGAGCATTCAGGTATCATTTTTTAAAAGTATATAAAAATATTCATTTATTTTGATATTTTCATTTTACTTTATTTCAATGTATTATATTGCTCTTTCAGTTTATTTGAATGAAAGCTGAAAAAATTATTTTATATAAGACAATATATATTTATACATTTGGAAAAGAAAAAGGAATAGTGAAATCACAATCAATATAACAAAATACAGAAAAAGTAAAAAAGAAAACAAATCAGTAAACAAATACAAAAATAAATGGTTTTATCTATCTCTGTATCCATCTCTTCTTCCATGTACATATATATGCATCTATCAATCTTCTATATTAGTAGAATACTTTACAGGACTAGAACACAGACTGAATTTCAAAAAATAAAATGTAGTTATGTAGTGATAAAAAGGTCAAAACTAAATCCAAAAAGGTAAAAATGGCTGACAATTCAGAAATAAGAATACCACATATCAAGGAAATAGTAACAATAAAATCAGATGTCACCATGTTAATATGAAGCAAATTAGAATTTGACATATATTTAAGGAGTACATAGACCTTCTTCCTAGTGATAAACAATGTACCAGGTATGTTTAATAGTCATGATTTCTGTACATCTTTTAACACACCTTGAATGTATAGAAAGCAAGAAATAATAGAAATTTAAAAATAAATTGAAAATTCCACACTTGAAATATAACCCTTGATATAGTTATTTGAGTATTGTAACTAACAAGCTCCTTCTAATATGTATATAAACTGTATACTCAACAGAAAGATAAATATTCTTTTCAAGCACTTAATACATTGACCAAACTTTTCCATGAACTTTGGGCACAAAAGACTTTGCAATATTTTCCCCAAAGGAGAAATCACAGAGGACGCATTTGTGAATCACGTTGCAATAAAATTAGAAATGGAGATCCATCTACATACTAGGGATTTATTTTTAAATCTACACTCTCATTTCTAAATAAGTTTTGTGTTAAAGATGCAAACAAATTAAATTACTGCATAGAAAGAAACACCAGTGAAAACACAACCTTTCAAAACCCATGGGTAAATATTGGCTTTCCTGACTGCTCTCACTGATGCACACCAACAAGTTACTATTAACAGCTTGAGAAATTTTTCAGCCATTATTTCTTCAAATACTACTTCTGCTTCATCTCTCTTTAATCCTTATGTCAGTTACATGAATGTTTGTTTCTTAAACTCTTTTTCTTTTTTTTTTTCTTTTACTTATTATTTTGTCTTTTGAGGGCCTCACCCGTGGCATATGGAGGTTCTCAGGCTGGGGGTCTAATCGGAGCTGCAGCTGCTGGCCTACACCAGAGCCACAGGAATGCCAGATCCAAGCCACATCTGCGACCTACACCACAGCTCATGGCAATGCCGGATCCTTTAACCCACTGAGCGAAGCCAGGGACAGAACCCGCCACCTCATGGTTCCTATCTGGATTCGTTAACCACTGAGGCACGAGAGGAACTCCCTTAAACTCTTTTTCATATGTATTTTAAGATCTTTCTGTTTTCTGCTCTTTTGTGTTTCATGTTCAGTTTGAATATTTTCTCATGTCCTATGTTCAAGTTAATCTAATTATCTCTTCAGTTGTGTTGAATCTATTAAACCCATCCATTGAAATTTAATTTCAGTTTTTATAATTTTTCAGATTTAAATTTCCTCTTCTACTATTTTTTTATATTTTTAATTCTCTGCCAATAATTTGTCTTTTAATTTCTTGGATATATTAATCAAACAATTTAAAGCAGTGGTTGGCAAACTTTTACCATAAAAGACCATACTAAATATGTTCAGCTTTGATGGACATATGATCTCTGTTGCAATTACTCAACTGTGCCATTTTAGCAGAAAATGACTACAAACACTATGTAAACAAATAAGCATAGTTATTTTCTAATAAAATTTACTTGCAAAATCAGGCAGCATGCTGAATATGTTCTTTAGACCATAGTGTGTTGGAGACACATTTTAAAGCCTGCCCCTGATAACTTTAATATCATATCTGTATCATCTATCAGTCTGTTTCTATTGACTTTTTTCTCCTACTATATTTGGTCATTTACTGTAATTTCTACACCTTATTATTTTTGATAGATAATCTGACACTGTATATGATAGTTTGTGAAGATACTTTGGGATTCTACTTGATACTATCTTCCACAAGAAATGATTTACTCTTACTTTTCACAGGCATTTGAGGATAGATGATCCTAATCCAATCAGGGATGGAGGTGATTAAAAGTGTCTAGTCTTTGTGAGCATTGGCCTTTGTTGTACGTTATCATTTATACCTAAGGTGTAGTTGATCAGAATCCCGTTTGAAAACCTGCAGTGTTTTCTGTGGTTCCTCCTCTTTGGTGAGCCCTGGACTCCAGTGCATTTCCTGCAAACCCAAAGACATACCTAAAATGTCTGGTCAGCTTCTCAAACTACCTGACATTTTCAAATTGGCAGATCAGTTGAAAAGCAGATGCAGATGTTGAACTCTCCACTATGGACTTTCTTTCCCTCTAAAATCTTAGTTCCACAAGTCATTTCTGCCTTGGCGTCTCTTCAGGGTGTCCATACAAATATTTTTATGTGTGAATATATATGTATGTATGTTTTATCTATCAATTCCAAGAGGCTAAATATGAAACAAGTCACTGAGCCACTGCCTTAAGTTTAAAGTTGAGACTGAGTTAGTTTTGTTAGATACTTGAGTTTGGAAGTGATCCAAATTCAAGTATTGTATTGAATTGGAGTATTGTATATTTTCCACATGTATGTGAAAACAGGAAATTTAGGAGTTAATAACGAAGCCAACATTCAGAGAGACAGGAGACTTCAGCCTTGGAGAGCAAAGAAACCCTAGTCCCCAAAAGATTTCCAGTTACCATCACTTATAAATTTGGCTACATTTTGAGTCCTTAGTTTTGCATTAGCACTGCATCCTTAGAACAAAAACCTCTACTATCTTGTTAACTTTGGGAGTAATCCTGCCTTTGCAAGCAAATTTTCACTAATACGTTTCCCCAGAACTGTTGGATTTTGGCAGAGTTTCATTCTTACCACACTTGTTTTCTTTAACCAAATGTTCTTCCTGAGTATTCACTCTCATGGCTTCAGTTACCACATATGCCTATGACTAATAAGTCTGTATATTAATCCAAGGTTTATATCTTAAGCTTCAACTTCCTATTGCTTTTCTGCACCTGAATGTTCCACAGTTACCTCAAACTCATCACATCTAAAGTCTTATCATCCTCTCTTTTCCTCTATTTATAAAGAAAAACTCACAGTTGGCTGAACCTAACATACTATTTCACTAACCTCTGCTTTTGTTCATATTGCTTCCTCTACCTAGAATATGCTCTCTTTCACTTTTCTTTATGGTCTACTGAAATCCTTCAACATGCATCTTCTAGATCACTTCCTCTGTGTTGACTTTCTGCTATACCTCACCCCACCCCATAGAATTTACATCATCTCCATTCCATTTTGATCTCTATCAAGCTATTTTTAACACTTTATTTACATGTTTATATTTGTAGAAGGTGCCCTGGGTTATATTTATTTATTTATGTATTTATTGTCATTTTGCCTTTTCTAGGGCCGCTCCTGCAGCATATAGAGGTTCCCAGGCTAGGGGGAGAATCAGAGCTGTAGCTGCTGACCTACGCCAGAGCCACAGCAACACAGGATCCGAGCCATGTCTGCGACTTACACCACAGCTCACAGCAACGCCGGATCCTTAACCCACTGAGCAAGGCCAGGGATCGAACCCGCAACCTCATCGCTCCTAGTCAGATTCATTAACCACTGTGCCACAATGGGAACTCCTGCCCTGAGTTATTAACTGAGATATGGTTATGTCATGTATGTGGAGTTAAATAACATATTTATGTTTTTATTTATATTCACTGAATTGCATAAACTATGTATGGCTGTTAAGACATTTATGGGCACATTAAGTTGAATGAGAACTGAGATGAGAAGAGTAATAGTAGTCAAACCAAATTTCAGGAAGAAAATTGACCCCAAGTGATAGAATTCTCACAGGACTCGATACAGACTCTGATTTCAAAAGTGAATAGTAGTTCTGGACACTGTTGAGGCTTTTTACCTAAACCTACCAGAGATAGAGTTATCGCTCTTACTCAAACCTACCATAATGTAACATCTGGTGTGTGCAGGACTTGGAAAGAAATGGGTATTTAAAATTAAAAAAGTTAAAACCTCTTAAACCCAAGAAGTTATGCTATCATGCCTACTATGAGAATATAACCTTGAAGGAGGTTGGGTGAACTTACCTTTTTACATACTTTTGATGGAAGAGTAGCAAACCTATGAAAGATAGGGAAATTAGCTTGAATGATATATTAGCAAATATTTAACACAACATGAGGAGCAGTGGTTCAGTGGTAGGCCAAAAAGAGCATTGCAATCATAGAAGAAATTTAGAAGAAATTATCAGCTCTGAAATAGCCTGAGCATCACAAGCATTGACCAGGACTGGCTTAGATGCACAGATAGACCCTCTCTTGGATTTTTCTGAGATACTAGAGAATAGAGTGCAATAAATATCCTAAAATTAAGCAGGGATAAGTTAGTTAGATAACACATTATGTTCATCTTTCTGACCTTATTTTGTACTCATGAGCTGATAAATTATTGTATTTAAGGTTACATATATAATATTCCTCCAAATGGTCATTTTCTTGAGATTAAGGGACATCTCTCATTCAGTTTTGCATTATCCATGCCTGATGCAGTTTCTGATATAGAAGGAGCTAACAATTATTGAATGAGAAATGAATTAATGAATGTTGGGGTGTTGAATGAATTATATGATGGATAAAACACAGGGCTCATATAAGAGGTATATTCACTATGTGTGGGAGTATAAACTTATCCTGTTCCCACACCACAGGCTTCCCAGAAGACATCACAGAAATGTGAAAGGTCTGAAAACAATTTTAAAAGAGAGGAATAGAATTTATAGTGAGAGCCATCTAGGACATATTCATAGCCTCTTGTATGCCAGAGAAGGAGAGAAAATAGGACACATTGTTTGACTGTATGCTCAAGCACCAGCAACTGTCAAAGAGACAACTTGAGCTATTTGCAAATTAAATTCTGTAGTTACTGATGACAGTTGTTTGTCTTTGTTGGTTAAAAATACCGTTTCAAAACCTAAAATGTCTTCATTGTGCCTGAGGGTGCCACATTATTGATGACTGTGACTTTCTCTTCTTCCTCTCACAAATCATCTCATACTGTAATTAAAATAAAATAAACTAAAACAGATTTCAATCAAGTACATCATGAGCTTTTATGAAGTTACTTCAAGGACTGATATTAAATAATGTAGCTTGATTCTTTCACAAGAGCTTTATTTCAACCAGAAAGCATATTACAAGTCCCAAAGGAGGGCCAAGATACAATAAATATGCTTCTTCCATCAAGTTGGTTTTCCTGCTTCCCAATTTCCAGAGAGGATTAACATCAGGCCCTTTCATAAAAGAATACTACTGTTTCATTTGGCACTTTTGGGTCACATATTTATGTACAGTTCGCTCATAGCATATCCCTTCAGTTCTGCCTCCCAAGTTCCAAAACCCACATATGATGTTTAATTAAAACTGCTGTATCTGTGCAGGTGTTTATTTCCTGCACTAGACTGTGAGAAAAGTGAAGGGCAAGGATTGTTTTATCAGACTGTCACCATTTTGCTGAGCATAGTGGCTGTTGTACTATGAATGTTCAAAAGATTTTTTTTTAGAGTGTTACAATTTGGGAAACAGATGAAGGATCTTGGGTTTGAGAACATCATACTCCTGAATTCCAATCCTAAATTTACCATTTTCTATGTATTTTATTTTAGGTGTTTCATAAAAATTTGGGGGTCTCTGATTCTTATTGAAATAAGGAAAGGCATTTCACATTATCCCAACGCAATTGTAAAATATATATTGTGAATATAAAACAACTAGAATGCACCCTGGAAAATACATTCTTATTATTGATCATCTACTATTCTTTTTACCAGTAGTTAAGAAAGATCAATGTGAACTTGAGTGGTCTAGAAATACTTCATTGAGAAGGGAATTTTAGCATTGAATGAAGTAGGAACAAAGATTTATCGAGCTAAAAATCAGAAAAAAATGTTTAAAGGATGATGGGGATAATTTCCAATTTAAGAATCCAATATATTTATTACCTTTTTCTTCAAAAAATTTGTTTAATAATAAACTGCTTATCACTTCATAATGGGTTTAGTAAATTATAAAAGCAGTTATTCTTACACTAAAGAAATTATAAACCTGTGCAGACAATGAATACCTAGAATGATTAAATAAGAAAATGAGACAATATATGATTAACTGTGAAAACTGGTTGTTAAAAAACTGAGAAAAGAAGATTGGGGTGGGCTAGTAAAGTAGGGAAAATACTTCATAAATGTGGTTGGACTTAAACCATAATTGTAGGGTGGATTTAAATAAGAGTAAAAAAAAGAAGAATAGTGTGCTCTAGGCAGAGGAAACAATAATGAATAAAAGAAAAGCTGCTCCAATTTGCACGAGATACTCTTGAGTCACTAATGGCAAATTGCCTTCCTAGAAACAAAATGTTCAGATTGAGAAGCCATAGAAGATATGGTTGGATAAGTAGGATGATACTTTCCTATAATCTCAATTAAGGATATAAATGTATAGTGAATTCTGACTTAGAGACAGCTAAGAAGAGAAAAGAGGAATCAATTAGGATCAGTAATAGACAGCAGAAAGTCATAAGATAGGGGTTGGACAAATAATTGGGTAGAAGGAAAAGTAACATAATGGATTGTAAAGTACCAACAGGTTCGCTAAGAAAGAATCGAATGGAATAATGGTGAAGTTAACTTCATGTGAAACTAAATACACAATAATTGATTGAATTTTTAAACAATTATATAAATCTAAATTTTCTTTTTAGGGCCACACCCTCGACATATGGGGTCGAATCAGAGCTGCAGTTGCCAGCCTACACCACAGCCACAGCAACACCAGATCCAAGCCATGACTGCAACCTACACAGCTCATGGCAACACTGGATCCTTAACCCACCGAGTGGGGCCAGGGATCAAACCCACATCCTCTTGGATACTAGTCGTGTTTGTTACTGCTGAGCCACAATGGGAACTCAAAAACCAAGAGTTAAAAACAAATATTGTAAAAGAAATGTTTCTTATTGTGATGAAAATAAGATCTTCTTAGTAGTTTTGTAGAATTCCTTGGATGTAACTATTACCCATGTCAAATATTGTTGTAATCAACTTTTAGAACTTAGTATGCAAATTTTGCATAGCATGCAAATCCTATTTTCTAAGATTTCTATTTCTTTTACATTTTTCTAATTTTGTTCACTCTAAAATCTCTCCCTCGGCATTCACATTCCTTCACATAGTTTGAATGTATCCGTCTTTAAGTAGTTTTGAATCCCAAATTTTGTCTCCAGCCTTAAAATCCCTCTTGAGCTACCAGCCCAACTTTCCAACTGCCTGCTTAACATTTCCATATAAATATCTACTGCAAGCCATTTTAACCTGTAAAAACAGACATCAAAATTTTCTTTCTCAAATGTCCTTAGCTACTTTCCTATCCCCATAGCACTGATAGTCACATCCTTTTTTCTCATATTTGAATTATTAGAGAAACCTGAGTATTTGAGGAAGCAGTTGCCTCTTCCAGCTTTTCTAGACAAATCAGCAGGGAAAGACCTTCACCAATCAGCACAGCCTGGGATTATGGATGGGTGGGGTGGGCCAGCTGCTATCATTTGTGGGCAGAATGGGCTTACTGTCTGGTACTTTCAGAGGAGGAAGTTCATGTTCTGAGGTCAGGAGGAGCCGCTGGCTGGGCTCTTTGCCAGGGTAGTACCACTGATTATGCTCAAGGATTGGGCAGGGCTGCAGGCTGTGCTCCCTGGCTAGGTAGTACCACTTGTTGAACTGCAGGTTTGTCTCCACAACTGGAGAAAACCTCAAGCTATGCTCCACAGTTGTGCAGGGCCTCAGTCTAGGTTTCATGATTGGGTGCTGCCACAGGCTGTGCTCCACAGTTGAGTGAAACTGAAGGCTGGGCTCCATGATTTGGCAGGCCACTGGCTATTCTGCACAGCTGGACTAGATTGTTGGCTGAGTTACCTGGTCAGGCAGAGCCAGAGGCCATATTCCACAGTGGGGCAGTGGTGCTGGCTTGTTCTATAGCTGGGCCAGACTGCTGGGTATCCAAGACAGGAAAATCAGATTGCCACGCTCCTTAGCCAAATGGAAACACTGGCTTAGCACTGTGAGTGAGCTGGGCTCTCCAGTCTGGTGTCTCTATTAGCAGGAACCTGGTCTTCTGAGATCCCTGCACCCCCTTTTTATAAATTTCTAGCTTATCCCTGTCAGTCTAGTCCTGCTGATTACCCTAGTATTCCCTATGAGATGATCTGGAAGTGGCCTCCCATGAAGCTCCCTAGAATGTTGGAGAAGCTTGAGGTCTGCCTCAGTCTCTCTTTCCCCCACTGGTAAAACCATAGGCCCAGGGGAATCCTCTCTGTGTTGTGCTGGCCTGGGGGAGGGATGACATGGTCAAAGTAAAAATTCTCCTATCATTCTAATGCAGCTTTTCTTTCTTTCTTCATTAAATATTATTAGAATATAGTTAGTTGTATTAATTTCAGGCATATAGCAAGTAAATCACTTATACATATACACATACATATATCCATTCCTTTTCAGATTATTTTTCCATATAGGTTATTACACAGTATGGAATAAATTTCCCTGTGCTATACAGTAGGTACTTCTTACTCATCTATTTTATAAATAGCAGTGTGTATGTGTCAATCTCAACCCCCTAATTTATCCCTCCTCCCCTATGTTTGCCTTTTGGTAAACATAAGTTTGGTTTAGAAATCTTTGAGTCTGTTTATACATTTTTTATTGTATCATTTCTATTATATTCTACATATTAGTGATCTTATATTTTTCTTTCTCTGACTTCACTTTATTATAATAACTTCTAGGTCTATCCTTGTTGTCACAAATGGCATTATTTCATGCTTTTTTATGATTAATATTCCATTGTATATATGTACCACATTTCTTTATCCAGTCCTCTGTTGATGGACATTTAGGTTGCTGCCATGTTTTGGCTATCATAAATAATGCTAATGTAGCTTTTCTTGGTTTCTGTTTTTTGTTTGTTTGTTTGTTTTATTTGTGTATGTGATCCAAGAGGATGATTGACTTTCACCACTGGGTTCTGGGATTTTCACTGAGACATTTTGCCTGTGGATAGTTGCTAGTTGGTCCTTCTGTGAGAGGGAATAAAACCAAGGAACTCCTATTCTTCCACCTTGCTGATATCACTCCAGAAGGATTTTGGTAGAAATTGGCAACTACAGTCAAAAAATTATAGAGAAATCAAAAAGAGCTTAAACTAGCAAAATAATTTTGAAAAATAATAAAGCAAGAGGATTCCCCTAATTTCTTTCAAAAGTTTACTCTAAAGCTAAAGTGGTTGAGACAGTGTGGTATTGATATGAGAATAGACATATAGAACTTAATGGAAAAAAAAGTCCCAATATAGATCACACATTGTATGGTCAGTTGATTTGTAGCAAATGAGGTTTGTCAATTTTGTTTACCCGTTCCAAGAAGCAGCTCTTGATTTTATTGATTTTTTTTTCTATTGTTTTTTGAATCTCTATTTTATTGACTTCCTCTCAGATCTTTCTGATTTCCTTCCTTCTGCTAAGTTTAGGTTTTGTTTGTTCTTCTTTTTCTAATTCGTTTAGGTTGTGGGTTAAGTTTTCAATTTGAGATTGTTCTTTTTTGAGGAAGGCCTGTATTGCTATGAACTTCCCTCTGAGCACTGCTTTTGCAGCATCCCATAGATTTTGAGTGGTTGTGTCTTCATTGTCATTTCTCTCAAGGTATTTTTTAATTTCCTTTTTGATTTCCTCATTTACCCATTGGTTTTTTAGTAGCATGTTGTTTAGTCTCTATGTAGTCAATTTTTTCTCATTTCTTTTCCTGTGGTTGATTTCTAGTTTCATGCCATTGTGGTCAGAGAAGATACTTGAAATAATTTCTATGCTCCTAAATTTGTTGAGGTTAGTTTTGTGCCCCAGTATGTGGTCAGTCCTTGAGAATGTTCCATGTACATTTGAAAGGAATATATATTCTGATTTTTTTGGATGTAATTTCCTGAAAATGTCAATTAAGTCTAACTTTTCTCTTATTTCCTTCAGGATCTCTGTTGCTTGATTGATTTTCTGCCTAGAGGATCTGTCCATTAATATGAGCAGGGTGTTAAAGTCTCCTACTATTATTGTATTCCCATCAATTTATCCTTTTATGCCTGTTAGTGTTTGTTGTATGTATCTGGGTGCTCCTATATTAGGGGCATATATATCGACGATTGCAATATCCTCTTCTTGGATGCATCCTTCTGTCATTAAATAGTGTTCTTTCTCTTTCTTTATGGCCTTAATTTTAAAGTCTATTTTGTCTGATATGAGTATTGCAACTCCTGCTTTACCATCTTTTCCATTCGCATGAAATACCTTTTTCCATCCCCTTACTTTCAATGTATTCGTGTCCGTTGCCCTTAGATGGTTCTCTTGTAGACAGCATATTGTAGGCTCTTGTGCTTCTATCCAAGCTGCTGCTCTCTGTCCTTTGATTGGAGCATTCAGTCCATTGACATTTAAGGGAAATATTGATAAATATGTATTTATTGCCATTTTAAACCTAGTTTTTAATTTGCAGCAAATGAAATTCAGTGAGCTAAGAGATAGTCTTTGAAAAATGTAGCTAGAATATTTGGATATTCATTTACAAAATCATGAACATAGACCATTACCTCATATATATACTAACACACAAGGATTAACACAAAAAGGATCATCTTTCAGCCAATAATAATAATAACAATAATAACAAGGCTTCGTGAAGAAAACATAGAAAAAGTCTTTGTGAGTTAAGATTAAGTGAAGATTCCTAAGATACAAAATAACTATTAAAAAATAATAATGACAAAAAAAAAACCAAAAAAAAGCAATTACAAAAGACAATAATTTTGTTTATTACTCAAATGAATTTATCACATCTGTAATTGTATAATGATCATAACAATCCAATTACACAGGACCTCCATCCCGAACCTTTACTGTATGTATAAGCCTTTACTGGTGAGCCTTGTCATTTGTGGCATTTTTGTTCCTTGTTGCTGTCTTTTCTGTTCTGCCTAGAGAAGTTCCTTTAATACTTGTTGTAAGGCTGGTTTAGTGTTGCTGAATTCTCTCAGCTCTTGCTTGTCTGTGAAGGTTTTTATTTCTCCTTCAAATCTGAATGAGAGCCTTGCTGGGTAGAGTAATCTTGGTTGGAGGTTTTTTCCTTTCATCATATTAAGTATATCATGCCACTCCCTTCTGGCCTGCAGAGATTCTGTTGAAAAATCTGCCAGTAACCTTTTCGGGGTTCTCTTGTATGTATTTGTTTCTTTTCCCTAGCTGCTTTCAAGATTTTCTCTTTGTCTTTAATTTTGGTCAGTTTGATTGTTATGTGTCTCGGTGTATTCCTCCTTGGGTTTATTTTATATGGTACTCATTGTGCTTCCTGGATTTGAGTGGGTGGTTCCTTTCCATGTTAGGGAAGTTTTTGGCTATTATCTCTTGGTATATTTTTTTCTGTCCCCTTCTCTCTCTCTCCTCCTTCTGGCACCCCTATAATATGGATGTTAGTGCATTTCACGTTGTCCTAGTGTTCTCTGAGACTCTCTTCATTTGTTTTCAATCTTTTTTCTCTTTTCTGTTCTGCATTCATTATTTCCACTAATCTGTCCTCCACCTTGCTTATTCGTTCTTCTGCCTCCTGTATTCTGCTGTTAGCTGCTTCTAGTGAATTTTTTATTTTAGTTATTGCATTTTGCATCTCTTCTTGTTTAAGTTTTATATCTTGTATCTCTTTGCTCAGTGTTTCTTGTAAGTTATGCATCTTTGCCTCCAGTTTATGTCCAATGTCTTGCATCATCTTCAGCATCAACAGTTTGAAGTCTTTTTCCTGGAGGTTGAGAATCTCCTCATCGCTTATCTGATTTTCTGGGGTTTTTCCTTTCTCTCTCATCTGAGTTATAATTCTCTGTCTTTTCATGTTTATAGGTTTTTGGTGTGGTGACCTTTTTTACAGATAATAGAGTTGTAGCCTCTCTTACTTCTGATGTTTGCACCCCTGTGGCTGAAGTCAGTATGGGGGCTTGGTGTAGGCTTCCTGATGGGAGGGGCTGATGCCTGCCCCCTGGTAGGTGGAGCAGATTCTAATCCCTCTGGTGGGTGGGGCTTAGTCTCTGGATGGGATTAGAGGCAGCTGTGTGCCTGAGAGGTCTTTAGGTAGCCTGTTTACTGAGGGGTGGGGCTGTGATCCCACCTGTATTGTTGTTTGCCCTGGGGTTTCTCAGCACTGACTTATGGGTGGGGCCATATTTTCCCAAAATGGCCACCTCCAGAGAAAGGCCCTGTTGCTGAATATTCCCGAGAGCTTCACTTTCAATGTCCTTCCCTCACAACAAGTCACGTTCACCCCTGTTTTCCCAGGATGTCCTCCAAGAACTGCAGTCAGGTTTGACCCAGATTCCCTTGGAGACTTTGCTTTGCCCTGGGACTCAGTGCACATGAAAGTCCGTGTGTGCCTTTTAAGAATGGGGTCTCCATTTCCCCTAGTCTCATGGAACTCTTGCTCACAATCCCCACTGGCTTTCAATGCCAGATGCTCCAGGGCTCTTTCTCCCAGTGCCAGATCCCCGCACGTGAGGGTTTGATGTGTGGCTCAGAACTCTCACTCCTGTAGGTTAGTCTCTGTGAGCCAGTTAGTTTTCAGTCTGTGGAGCTTCCCACCCAGTGTGTATGGGGTTGTTTATATCATGATATTGCCCCTCCTACCTCTTGATGTGTCCTCCTCTTTTTCTTCTGGAGTAGGGTATCTTTTTTAAGGTTTCCAGTCCATTTTGGTGAAGAGTGCTCAGTCTTTAGTTGTGAATTTTGTTGTTTTTAGGAGAGAAGTTGAGCTCCAGTCCTTCTATTCTGCCATCTTAATCCCATCCCTGCCTAAACTTTTAAGATTGATGTAGTTCCTCTTGTTTATTTTTGCTTTTGTTGCCTTTGTTTACAGTGCCAAATCCAAAAACATCATTGCCAAGAGCAATGCCAAAGGATTTTTCCCCTATATTTTCTTATAGCAATTTTATGGTTTCAGGTTTTATGCTTCAGTATTAAATCCATTTTCACTTGATTTTTGTGTATAGTATAGTGGTCAGAAACCAATATTTTTTGTATTCTTCTATGTTTCTTTCTATTTATTTATTTTTCTTTTTATGGGCGCACTGTGGCACATGGAAGTTGCCAGGCTAGCAGTCGAGTCAGAGCTATAGCTACTATTGTCACTGTCTTACATATGGGTGAACTAAGGTACAGAGAGGTCAAATAGCTTTCACAAGGACTCACAGCTAAATTTTAATGATGAAATTTGAAACTCATGCAGTCTGGTCATAGATACTTGATTCTATAGATTCTAGTTATAACTACCATAAAATATATCCTAAGTAAAATTAAATGGGCAATGGATATAAATAGCTAAATTTACTAAATTATATTAAAATTATGTAAAGCATGAATATATTTTCTTAATTTTTCAGTAATTAAATAATTGCAAGTTAAAACATTAGTGGTACAAATTTTGTCTCTGAAATTATCATGGATTTAAAAATGGTGACAATAATAGTGGAAAGGAGCACTCTCACATATTGCTTATAAAAGTAAAAATTATCACAGTCTTTCTGGAAATAAGTTTTTAGCACATTTTGAGCCCTCAAATACATGTACCCTTTGACACATTATTTTTCTAGGAAATTTGCTTACCTTTTAAAGTAGGAAAATGCTTATATGTAAAATATTAGTGGTAGCACAATGATGTAATTGAATTTATTTCAAAATGCAAAAATATCATTCATTTATTCATTCATTAAATTCATCACAATTATTTGTTGAGCAGCCACAACATGCCAGACACTATTTGAGATCCTGAGAATATAGTAGTAATGAGATACATAAAATCATTTCACTTGAAGAGTTTACATTTTATTGAAAGGAGACAGGCAATAAACAAAAAAAGAAGAAATCAGAAAATCAATACTGATAAGTACTATAATGAAAAATATGAGTTGGAGAGAAACTATCCTTAGATAGTTAGGCGATGGCATTTAAGTTGATATCTAAGGAAAGACTTTCCTACGTTGAAGTAGAGCTCTAAGACCAAAGAAAGATTTAGCATATTTGAGCAATAGAAAGATGCCTGGTTCTATGCAATCAACTAAAAAAGTGAGGAAGATATAAATAGGACCTTTTGGGACTTGTAAGGAATTTGAATTTTACTCTAAATGTGTTGAAAGGTCTTGAAAATAATATAACATAAACTGATTGCATTTTAAAAGCTCACTTTGGCTGCATTTTGGAGAATGGATTATAGGGGAGAAAATAAGAAGCAGAATAATTATCTTGAAAGCCCATTACAGTGGTTTTGATGAAAAGTAATGCCTTAGACCAGGGCAGTAGTGCACATCAATGGAAGCAGACAGATTTCAGATGTGTTTCGTTAGTAGAAGTTAGGAAGTGAGTGGCCAACATTGTTGAATGGTGCTTATAGTTAAGAAAGTTGAAGCAGAGCTGAGACTATTGTATACTGCAGCATTGGAGGGCACTGTTGGTCTTGACAACAGGACTGCCTTGGTAGGTGTGATAGCCTGGTTGAAGACAAAATGCTAGAGAGAGAATAATGTTTACGTGCGTAGTGGTATCTTCGTAGGCTGCAGATATTTAATCTGGTAAATATTTTCAGACTGTTTAACATGGTGAATATTTTCAGAGTATTTAATGCATTCTGAACATGTTCAAAATGAACTTTTAAGAAAAAAACAGAATTTAAAAGTGTAAATATAACTTAATTTTTTAAATAAATAAATAAGCATAATGGGCCCATGATATTTAAAAAACATAAAAAAGCACTATTATAGTGTTTCCATAAAATCCACATGTAATTATGAGTAGATAACATCATAGCTTTATTGGAGCAAAAATACTGTCTCTGGTTAGATTAATCTAATAGATAAAATAAATTATATGCCCTGACCAATTATATGTAGTTGATACTAAAGGCTGCTTGGGATTGTTCAAACAATGACATTTTGGGGAATGACAAATTAATGAATGTGAAAAATATACATTGTATTTTTAAATTGTTCAAATTTTCTTTTGTGACTTTGGGATATTTTTCTTCAAAAAATTCTTCTATAGTTCTTCTTGGTGTATATACTTCATATTTTTTGTTACTATACTATGAATAAGACATTTACTATTAATGAAGTCCACTTGTTAAATATTTCAAAGATCACATCTTTAGTATTATATATAAAAAGTCACCACCAAAACTCAGGACATCTAAAATTTCTCCTATATTTTATTTTTCCAAGAGTTATGTAGTTTTGCATTATGCATTTAGTCTGTAATCCATTTTGAGTTAATATTTGTGAAGATAATAAAACGTTTGTGTATAGATTCCTTTTCATATTTGGATACTCAGTTGTTCTAACACCATTTGCTGCAAAGACTATTTTTTCTTTTCCTTTTCTTTTCTTTTCTTTCTTTATTTTTTCTGCTGTACATATGGGGACCAAGTTACACATACATGTATACATAATTTTTTCTCCCATTGTTGTGCTGTGATGTAAGCATCTAGACATAGTTCTCATTGCTACACAGCAGGATATCATTGCAAATCCATTCCAAGAGCAATAGTTTGCATCCATTAACCCCAAGCTCCCAATCCCTCCCACTCCCTCCCTTTCCCCCTGGGCAGCCACAAGCCTATTCTCCAAGTCCATGATTTTCTTTTCGTTAGAAATGTTCATTTGTGCTGTATATTAGATTCCAGATATAAGTGATGTCATGTGGTGTTTGTCTTTCTCTTTCTGACTTATTTCACTCAGTATGAGAGTCTCTAGTTCCATCCATGTTGCTGCAAATGACATTATTGTGTTCTTTTTTATGGCTGAGTAGTATTACATTGTGTATATATACTACATCTTCCTCATCTACTCATCTGTTGATGGACATTTGGGTTGTTTCCATGTCTTAGCTATTGTGAATAGTGCTGCAATGAACATGTGGATGCATATATCTTTTTTAAGGAGAGTTTTGTCTGGATCTATGCCCAAGAGTGGGATTGATGAGTCATATGGTAGTTCAATGTATAGTTTTCTAAGGTACCTCCATACTGTTTTCCATAGTGGTTATACCAGCTTACATTCCCTTCAACAGTGCAGGAGGGTTCCCTTTTCTCCACACCCCCTCCAGCATTTGTTATTTGTGGACTTATTAATGATAACCATTCTTACTGGTGTGAGGTGGTATCTTGTGGTAGTTTTATTTGCATTTCTCTAATAATCAGGGATGCTGAGCATTTTTTTTTCATGTGCTTGTTGGCCATCTGTATATCTTCCTTGGAGAAATGTCTATTCGGGTCTTTTGCACATTTTTCCATTGGGTTGTTGGTTTTTTGCCACTGAGTATATTCTATTATGCTTGTATATTCTAGAGATTAAGCCCTTGTCCATTTCATCATTTTAAACTATTTTCTCCCATTCTGTAAATTGTCTTTTTGGTTTCTTTTTAGTTTCCTTGGCTGTGCAAAATCTTGTCAGTTTGATTAGGTCCCATTGGTTTATTTTTGCTCTTATTTCTGTTGCCTTGGGAGAATGACCTGAGAAAACATTCATGAGGTTGATGTCAGGGAATGTTTTGCCTATGTTCTCTTCCAGGAGTTTGATGGTGTCTTGTCTCAGGTTTAAGTCTTTAAGCCATTTTGAGTTTATTTTCATGCATGGCGTGAGGGTATTTTTTTCTTAATAAAAGTGGAAGGAAAATATTTTTTCCATTGTAATTCCGTTGTTCCTTTGTCAAAGATTAGTTGACTATATGTATATCAGCTTATTTATGAGCTCTCTATTCTGCTCCATTAATCTGTCTATTCTTTCATCAATAGCACACATTCTTGATTGCTGTAGCTTTACAGTACGTCTTAAAGTCAAGTAGTGTCATTCTTCCAACTTTATTCTCCTCCTTCAATATTGTGGTGAGAGTTCTGAGTTTTTTTTGCCTCTCTGTGTCAACTTTAGAAAGAGTTTGTCAGTTTCTACAAAATAACTTGCCATTTTCTTCATTGGGATTGTATGGAATCAATAGATCAAGTTGGGAAAAATTGACCTCTTGACACTATTGAGTCTGCCTATCCATGAACATGGAATATCTGTGCAAAAATTTATTTAGATCTTTTCCTTATTTCACCAGAGTTTTAAAGTTCTCCTCATGTAGATCTTGTACTTGACTATTTCATTTTGGGGTTAAGGCTAATGTAAAGGGTATTGTGTTTTAATTTTGAATTTCATCATTGCTGGTCTTTAGGGAAACAATTGACTTTTGTATATTAACTTTGCATCCTGTAATATTGCTATATTTCTTATTAGTTCCAAGAGTTTTTCTGTTGATTTTCGACATAGTCATGTGATCTGTAAACAGAGACAGTTTTACTTCTTCCTACCAAATCTGCATCATTTTTATTTCCTTTTCTTATTATATTAGCTAAGCTTCCAGTATAAAGTTGAAAACAAGATGTGGAAGGGGGCAGCTTTGCCTTGTTCCTGATCTTAGTGAGAAAAATTTAAGTTTCATGCCATTAACTATTACGTCAGCTATAGGATTTTTGTGGATATTTTTATCAGTCTGAGGAAGTTGCCCTCTATTCATAGTTTACTGAGAGTTTTTATCATGAGTGGATATTGGATTTTTGTCAAATTCATTTTGCATATATTGATATGATCATGTAATTCTTCTTTAGATACTTAATGTGATGGATTTACACTAATTGATTTTTGAATGTTGAACCAACCTTGCTTACCTGGGATAAATCCCACTTGGTCTTTATGTATTATTATTGTCATTATTATTTTGCTTTTTAGACCTGCACCCATGGTATATGGAAGTTCCCAGGCTAGGGGTCAATCAGAGCTACAGCTACTGGCCTACACTAGAGCCACAGCATGCAGGATCCAAGCCACGTCTGTGACCTACACAACAGCTTAAGGCAATACCAGATGCCTGATCCACTGAACGAGGCCAGCAACTGAACCCACATCCTCATGGATACTAGCTGGATTCATTTCTTCTGCACCACAATGGGAACTCTGATGTATTATTTTTTATACATTGTTGGATTTGAGGCACTGATATTTTTTGATGATTTTTCCATCTATGTTCTTTAGGAAGTGGTCTATAGTTTTCTTTTCTTATATCTTTTTCTGGTTTTGGCATTGGGCTAATGCTGGCCTCATAGCATGAATTAAGAAGTATTCCCTCTGGTTCTATCTTCTGAAAAACATTTATATAATGGGTATAATTTCTTCCATGAATGTTTGGTAGAACTCACTAGTGAACCCATCTGCACCTGGTCCTTTCTGTTTTGGAAAGTTATTAGTTATTGATTCAATTTATTTAATAGAGGTATATTCATTTGTGTGTGAGTCTTGGAAGATTGTGTCTTTCAGGGAATGGGTCTATTTTATCTAGGTTACCAAAGTTGTGGGCATAGACTTGTTTATAATCTTCTTTTATTATCCTTTATGTCCATGAGATGTGTATTAATGTCCCCTCTTTTATTTCTGATATTAGTAATTTGTGTCCTCTCTTTTTCTTAGCTTGGCTAGAGGCTTTTCCATTTTATTAATCTTTTCATAGAAAATTTTTTTTGTCTTTTTAGGGCTGCACCCATGGCATATGGAAGTTCCCAGACTAGGGGTTAAATCAGAGCTATAGCTGCCACCTATGCCACAGCCACAACAATGCCACATCCAAGTTGCATCTGTGACCTACACCACAACTCATGGCAATGCCAGATCCTTAACCCACTGAGCAAGGCCAGGGATCAAACATGTTTCTTCATGGATACTAGTCAGGTCCATTACCACTGAGCCACCATGAGAACTCCTAGGACTCAATTTTTATTTAATTGGTTTTCCTCTCTTGATTTTCTGTTTTCAGTTTCATTGATTTCTGCTCTCATTTTTATTATTTTTTAAAATTTGATTTCTTTGGATTTAATATGCTCTTTTAGTTTTCTAAGGTGGAAGCTTAGATAATTGATTTTAGGTCTTTCATGTTTTCTAGTGTATGCATTAAATGCTATACATCTCCTTCTAAGCACTGCTTTCACTTCATCTCACAAATTTGGATAAGTTCTTTTTCCATTTTCATACAGTTCAAAATATTTTTTTAATTCTCTGAAAATTTCTTTGTTGATGCATGTGTTATTTAGAAGTGTTTTGTTTAATCTCTAAGTATTTTGTGATTTCCCAACTACTTTTCTATCATTGATTTCTTTTTTTTTGTCTTTTTGTCTTTTGTTGTTGTAGTTGTTGTTGTTGTTGCTGTTGCTATTTCTTGGGCCGCTCCCGGGGCATATGGAGGTTCCCAGGCTAGGGGTCTAATCGGAGCTGTAGCCGCCGGCCTACGCCAGAGCCACAGCAACTCGGGATCCGAGCCGTGTCTGCAACCTACACCACAGCTCACGGCAACGCCGGATCGTTAACCCACTGAGCAAGGCCAGGGACCGAACCTGCAACCTCATGGTTCCTAGTCGGATTCGTTAACCACTGCTCCACGACGGGAACTCCTCATTGATTTCTTTAATCATTTGTCTGAAAGTAGCCATTGTATGACTTCTATTCTTTTAAATATGCTAAAGTGTGTTTAAAAACCCAGAATGTGATCTATCTTGGTGAACATTTCTATGAGTTAGAGAAAATCTGTATTCTGTTGTTTTTAGATAAAGTAGTCTACAGATGCCAGTTATATCTCATTGATTGATGGTGTTAATTGAATTTAATTCTGTCCTTACTAATATTCTGCCTGCTGCATGTCCATTTTTGATAGGGGAATATGAAATTTTCAACTATAATAGAGGATTCATTTATTTCTCATGGTTCTATATGTTTTTGCCTCAAATATTTTGATGCTCTGCTGTTATACACATACATGTTAAGAATTATGTCTTCTTGGAGAACTGACTCCTTTATCGTTATGTAATATCCTTCTTTATCCCTAATCACTTTCCCTGCTTTATCTGAAATTAACATAGCTACTCCCACTTCCTTTCAATTAGTGTTAGCATAGTATATCTTTCTCCATCCATTAATTTATATGTATTTTTATATTTAAATTAGGTTTATTGTAGATAGTATATGGTTGGGTCTTATTTTTTTATATTCTCTAATGATCTTTTTTTCTATGGGTATATTTAGACTAGTGTGAGTGACCTAGTATAACAAAATTATGCTAATTCTTCCCTGCCACTCATTGTATCATTGATGTTATTCATTTCACTTCATACATAGTATATAAGCATATACCATAAGCACACACAATTGAATACATTGTTGCTATGATTATTTTAAACAATTAGGTTAATTATGAATGGAAAAAAAACCCAGAAGTTTTCTAGTTTTTTGGCCATGCCCATGGCATGTGGAAGTTCCAAGGCCAAGGATCAAACCTGTGCCACAGAAACCACCCAAACCACTGCAGTGACAATGCCAGATCCTTAACCCACTGCACATACAAGTTTTCATTTTACCTTCACCTATTTACTTCTCTGATGCTCTTCCTTTTTTCATTTACATCCAAGTTTCAGATCTATATCATTTTGGTTTTTATGAAAAATTTCTTTGAACATTTCCTGCAAGGCAGGTATACTGGCAACAAATTCCCTCAATTTTTGTTTGTTTGAGAATGTCTTGATTTCTCTTCCATTTATGAAGGATAACTTCACAGGGTACAGAATTCTGGGTCAGTGTTTTATTTTTTTTCTCTCAACACTGAACATTTTACTCCAGTATCTTCTAACTTGCATGGTCTCTGAGTAGAAGTCAAATTTGCTGCTTTATAGGTGACCCCCCCCCCACTGGTGGCTTCTTTGAGGATTTTTTCTTCAACTTTGATTTTCTGAAATGTATGCCTTGGTGTATTTTTAAGAACATTTTTCCTGTTTAACGTTCTCTGAGCTTCCTGGATCTATGGTTTGGTGTCTGACATTAAATTCAGGAAATTCTCAGTCATTATTGTTTCAAATATTTCTTATACTCCTTTCTCTTTCCCTTTCCTCTCTGTTATTCCCATTATACATATGATATACCTTTTGTGGTTGTACCAAAATTACTAGATAATTGTTTCAGCATTTTTTCTCCTTGATCTTCAGTTTTGGCATTTTCTTTTGAGATTTCCCAAGCTCAGAGATTCTTTCCTCAGCAGCTATATCTTGTCTTGTAATAAGCCCATCAAAGGCATTCTTCATTTCTGTTATAGCAGGGTTTTGTCTGTACCATTTCCTTCTTGGTCCTTGGAATTACCATCATTCTACTTACTTTGCAGATTTGTTCTTGCACGTTGTGAAATTTATTCATTAGAGCCCTCAACATATTAATCATAGTTGTTTTAAATTCCCAGTCTGATAATTCCAACATCCCTGCTATATCTGATTTTATTTCAAATGATTGCTCTGTCCTTAAAGTGTGTTTTTTACTTTTCAGTGTACCATGTAATTTTTTTAAATATCTGGACAAGCACTAGATCAAAAGGAACTTCTATAAATAGCATTTACTATTGTGTTGGTAAGGTGGGTTTGGGATGGGAAGTGTTCTATAGTCCTATGATTAGGTCTCAGTATTTTGGTAAGCCTGTTTGCTATGCACTATAAACTTGACACAGCCTTCTCAGATTTCTACCTTTACCTTAGTTGAAACAGGATGGCTAGAAAATGTGGAGGTTGAACACTTTCCTTCTTCCATGTGGAAGGCTAGAGCTGGCTCATGTTGAGTATTTCCTTTCCCCCAAGTCAATTGAATTAGGTTAAAGCCCAGTAAATTAAGTTATGGTTAAAGAGTTTTTCCTGAGGACAGAACTTGTTTAGGAGAAAAGAATGCTGTGTTGTGTTTTAAAATGATTCCTTTTTCCCTCTCCCTGACAGAAGCCTAAGGGGATTTTTCACTGATACTTGCTGTGAGAACCTAGTTGAGATCTATAGGTAGAACTCATAAAAGTATGCTCCTCCTCCAATGACTAGATTGGAGTTTTTATTGCTCAGATTTGCCTACACTGAGCCCCCAGCAATTTTTTCAATTATAGTTCAGGTTTTCCTACCCCAGAACTGGTTCCCACAAGGATTTCTGTTTGTAGGTTTTGCACTAAAAAGTGTGATTCTCTCGGTTTGCCTGTTTGTCTCTCCAATTTTGGGTGCCATGTTTTGTCCTGTGACCTTACTTCACTTATGGCTCTAAGAGCAGTTGTTGGTTTTTCAGTTGTTCAGATTTTTACTTGTTAGGAGGAATTGGGCTTTTTCCCAACACTTTATATGTCAAAATTGAAACCAGATGTCTTATTGATTTTTCTTGTACATTTATTTCTGTTTTGAATAGTGAGCACAGAAGACTTCCTTTTCTTGTTCTTTTTACCCATTTTATAATTATGGAGAAAATGGGGAAGGGAAGCAAGATGGCAGAGGAGTAGGGGGATGTGCTTGCCTTCTCCCACAAACACAACAAAAAAACACATCTACACGTAAAATGACTTGCACAGAACAGCAACTGAATGCTGGCAGAACTTAAACCTCCAAAAATGGCAAGAATCTCTTGACATAACTGGGTAAAAGAAGACAAAAGAGGATAGAGAGAGAAGGGGAAAAAGCACTGGACTGGCACTTCCAAGAGGGAGCTGTGAAGGAGAAAGGGAACCCACACCCTGGAAAGTTACCTAACCCACAGAAAGAACAGCCAAGTCGGAGTGATCTCCAGATGCCAAGAAAAGTTCAGCAGCAGGTCTGGGAACTGAAAAACAGAGTGAGAGCCACACAGATCATCTGAAACACTGGCACAGACACCAAAAACTGAGATGCTTGGGTGGGGGTGGGGCACCGAGACCTAGGCTCTGGTGGTTAGTCACTGGGAACAGGCTGGGGTTGGCAGTGTGGAGACAGCCTAAGGGACTTGGAAGCTGAGTGTCATGGGCAGAGGGAGCAATACACTAAGGGCTGGGGAGTGGAAAGCCACAACAGAGGGAACCTGGGAGAAGGTCTGGTCCTGCAGGAGAGACAAGGTGCCAGTATTGGGGAGGGGAGAGGAGGAGGGGTGGACTACCATAGAATACTCCTTGAGCCCCAGTATGCGTGCTTGCCTGCCAGCTAGCAGAGAGCAGAGCTTCCCAGTGCATGCCCCCACCCCTGTGTACCTGGCCAGAAGGTGCTTGCCATCTCCTGGTGGACTGACCCCACCACCCAGGGAAGCCAACCCCCACTGCAGCTTTCCCCAGCCCTACCTGCCTGCACACAGGAAGTGCCCCACTCCCATAGAGCAAGCCCAGGAAGAGCTCTGAGGCCCAGGTGCACCAGGGCAAGCCCGGCCTGGCCATGGGAAGTGCACCTGCACTGCACTGCATACCTGCTAGTCCTGCCCACCCTTGGGAAGTGCTCCTTTACCTTGGAGTGATCTGGCTAGCCATACCCACCCTCAGGAAGTGCCCGCCACTGCGGAGTGACCAGGCTAGCCCCACCAGCCCTCTGAAAGCACCCCACTCCCACAGAGCAAGCTGGCCAGCACCGCCCACCCTCGGGAAATGCTCCTTTGCCTCTGAGTGACCAGGCTAGCCCCGCCTTCCCTGGGAAGCACCTTCCACTGTGGAGTGACCTGGCTAGCCCCACCTGCCCTGGGGAAGTGCCCCGCTGCCATGGAGCAGGCTGTCCAGTACTGCCCACCCTTGGGAAGCCCAGGGCTAGCCGTGCCCAGCTGCAGGGACTGCACTTCCACCACAGTGAGCACCTGCCAACCCCGCCTGTCCTCGGAAATGCCCATCACTGCAGAGCAAACCAACCAGCACTCCCCACCCTTGGGAAGAGC